>NC_134364.1:62324531-62337031 GCF_048569485.1 Anomaloglossus baeobatrachus | reverse complement strand
AGTTACATCATCTATCCACAGGAGAGGTGATCACTAATAGATCGGTGGATCATTGGGATCTGCGCTCATAGGCAAAACGGGGCACTTGGAATGGAGGGGTGCACATGCTCCACCGCTGCTCCATTTATTCTCTATGGGCGGGCTGAGCGCTGCACCAGACACTGAGTGATGCTGGAGCATTTATAGTGTCCGCTCATCACTAGTTATGAGTACTGAGCACCCGAGCATGGTAGTGCCCACTCATCACTAGTTACGAGTACTGAGCACCCGAGCATGGTAGTGCCCGCTCATCACTAGTTCCAATTACAGAGCACCTGAGCATGGTAGTGCCCGCTCATCACTAGTTCCAACTACAGAGCACCTAAGCATGGTAGTGCCCGCTCATCACTAGTTACAAGTACAGAGCACCTGAGCATGGTAGTGTCCGCTCATCACTAGTTACAAGTACTGAGCACCCGAGCATGGTAGTGTCCGCTCATCACTAGTTACAAGTACTGAGCACCCGAGCATGGTAGTGCCCGCTCATCACTAGTTACGAGTACTGAGCACCTGAGCATGGTAGTGCCCGCTCATCACTAGTTACGAGTACTGAGCACCCGAGCATGGTAGTGCCCGCTCATCACTAGTTACGAGTACTGAGCACCTGAGCATGGCAGTGCCCGCTCATCACTAGTTACGAGTACTGAGCACCCGAGCATGGTAGTGCCCACTCATCACTAGTTCCAAGTACAGAGCACCTGAGCATGGTAGTGCTCGCTCATCACTAGTTACGAGTACTGAGCACCTGAGCATGGTAGTGCCCGCTCATCACTAGTTACAAGTTATGAGCACCTGAGCATGGTAGTGCCCGCTCATCACTAGTTACGAGTACTGAGCACCTGAGCATGGTAGTGCCCGCTCATCACTAGTGATCACTTATTTCCACTGATCCACCCTTTAAATGTAAGTTCTTCCATTTTTATATTGTACTAAGTCAATTAAAATGAAAAGCAAGATTACAAAATAATTAAAAAAAACATTCCACTTCTTCCGCAGAACTGATACAGCTCTATGTGTCTCCAAGGTAACAGACTACAAACAAACCCTATGTAGTCTGATTTTAGTCTTATCTATCAGTTTGCGATTTCTTGATGGCAGGCAGGTTGGTATAATGTAAGTGATACTACGACTGCAGAGTCACAGTACTTTGTAGTCTCTTATCGTAGTGGTGACAGAGTCTGGTTTTTAATTAGAACCATTTTGATAACTACTTTATTTTTCTTGCTAGGTTTACTTTATGTTTATTTTATTTATTTTTTTACTACAATAGCCCTATAAATATGACAATATTGCGGCAATGTAATTACATACTCTGTAAATCCATCAGTGGTGTACACACCGCCATCTTACCCCTAATAGAAGAAAAAATTCTGACAATATCCTATTGTAATATTTTATACAGTATCGCCCCATCAGGCATCTATAGGGTTAAGCGCGGTGTATGTGCTGGCTTTTGTCCTCTGCGTATGGGTGTGTATGTGTGGGTGGGTGGGTGTATGGTGCGCGATCCCTTTGTTAGAAGGACTCTCCGTATTAGAACTTTAGATGGAGACTTTCATATCCGCCATCGTGTTTATTCCAGTCATTCCAGCAATGTGGGCAGCGCCGCCCCCCACTGACAGGACCCTCTGATCCAAGGCACCGCTCACATCTGGAAATCCACATGCGGCCCGGGATGGGCTGCAGACACACACTGCCTCCTGGGAACCCACACTTTGCAAAACACAAAGAATTAAAGATTTTATACAATGGATCACAAAGGAAAAGTGCTCAATAGAAGAGAGTAAAGAGACCGTCACTAATTATTTCATAAATCAATAGTTCAAGTCACAAGAAGAAACTCTAATATATGTTATCGGAGAAATCTGCTCCTTTCACTCTCACTTCAGGGGTAAAATCTGTATTCAGTGAGAAGACACAGTCCCCATTAGAGAGAAGACAGTTGGTGCTTTTAAAATTCTATGTTAGAGGAGGAGCCAGAGGTCAACACAGCCAGAGGGGGAGGAGCCAGAGGTCAACACAGCCAGAGGGGGAGGAGCCAGAGGTCAACACAGCCAGAGGGGGAGGAGCCAGAGGTCAACACAGCCAGAGGGGGAGGAGCCAGAGGTCAACACAGCCAGAGGGGGGGGAGCCAGAGGTCAACACAGCCAGAGGGGGGGGAGCCAGAGGTCAACACAGCCAGAGGGGGGGGAGCCAGAGGTCAACACAGCCAGAGGGGGGGGAGCCAGAGGTCAACACAGCCAGAGGGGGGGGGAGCCAGAGGTCAACACAGCCAGAGGGGGGGGAGCCAGAGGTCAACACAGCCAGAGGGGGGGGAGCCAGAGGTCAACACAGCAAGAGGGGGGGGAGCCAGAGGTCAACACAGCAAGAGGGGGGGAAGCCAGAGGTCAACACAGCAAGAGGGGGGGGAAGCCAGAGGTCAACACAGCCAGAGGGGGGGAAGCCAGAGGTCAACACAGCCAGAGGGGGGGGAAGCCAGAGGTCAACACAGCCAGAGAGGGGGGAAGCCAGAGGTCAACACAGCCAGAGGGGGGGGGGAGCCAGAGGTCAACACAGCCAGAGGGGGAGGAGCCAGAGGTCAACAGCCAGAGGGGGAGGAGCTAGAGGTCCACACAGCCAGAGGAAGAAGAGCTAGAGGTCCACACAGCCAGAGGAAGAAGAGCTAGAGGTCCACACAGGCAGAGGAAGAAGAGCTAGAGGTCCACACAGCCAGAGGGGGAGGCGCTAGAGGTCCACACAGCCAGAGGGGGAGGCGCTAGAGGTCCACACAGCCAGAGGGGGAGGCGCTAGAGGTCCACACAGCCAGAGGGGGAGGCGCTAGAGGTCCACACAGCCAGAGGGGGAGGCGCTAGAGGTCCACACAGCCAGAGGGGGAGGAGCTAGAGGTCCACACAGCCAGAAGGGGAGGAGCTAGAGGTCCACACAGCCAGAAGGGGAGGAGCTAGAGGTCCACATAGCCAGAGGGGGAGGAGCTAGAGGTCAACACAGAAAGAGGGGAAGGAGCTAGAGGTCGCCACAGCCAGAGGGGAAGGAGCTAAAAGGTCAACACAGCCATAGGGGGAGGAGCTAGACGTCGCCACAGCCAGAGGGGAAAGGAGCTAGAGGCCGCCACAGATGGGGTGGAAGGAGCTAGAGGCCGCCACAGATGAGGGGGAAGGAGCTAGAGGCCGCCACAGATTGGGGGGGGGGGGAGAAAGAGCTAGAGGCCGCCACAGATGGGGGGGGGGGGGAAGAGCTAAAGGCCGCCACAGATGGGGGGGAAGGAGCTAAAGGCCGCCACAGATGGGGGGAGGAGCTAAAGGCCGCCACAGATGGGGGGGGAAGGAGCTAAAGGCCGCCACAGATGGGGGGGAAGGAGCTAAAGGCCGCCACAGATGGGGGGGGAAGGAGCTAAAGGCCGCCACAGATGGGGGGGGAAGGAGCTAAAGGCCGCCACAGATGGGGGGGAAGGAGCTAAAGGCCGCCACAGATGGGGGGGGAAGGAGCTAAAGGCCGCCACAGATGGGGGGGGAAGGAGCTAAAGGCCGCCACAGATGGGGGGGGAAGGAGCTAAAGGCCGCCACAGATGGGGGGGGGGGAAGGAGCTAAAGGCCGCCACAGATGGGGGGGAAGGAGCTAAAGGCCGCCACAGATGGGGGGGAAGGAGCTAAAGGCCGCCACAGATGGGGGGGGAAGGAGCTAAAGGCCGCCACAGATGGGGGGGGAAGGAGCTAAAGGCCGCCACAGATGGGGGGGGAAGGAGCTAAAGGCCGCCACAGATGGGGGGGAAGGAGCTAAAGGCTGCCACAGATGGGGGGGAAGGAGCTAAAGGCCACCACAGATGGGGGGGTAGGAGCTAAAGGCCACCACAGATGGCGGAGGGGTAGGAGCTAAAGGCCGCCACAGATGGCGGAGGGGTAGGAGCTAAAGGCCGCCACAGATGGGGGGGGGGGGGGGGGGTAGGAGCTAAAGGCCACCACAGATGGGGGAAAGGAGATAGAGGCCGCCACAGACATTCTGCTGTAAGTTCTCCTGAAACTGTTACATTCTCCATAAAACGTTATGAGCACCAACTGCCATCTATCTCAGTAATGGGAAAGTCTGTATTCACCAAAGAAAATGTTACCCGTGAATTGAGAATGTTGAGAGTGAATGATCAGCCCAGGAGGAGCCAAAAAAAAAAAAAAAAAGAAAAAAGTGGATTTCTCTGAAGAAAATATAACACAAAGCTGATTAGTTTCATGTGTGCTATTGATTTGTGGTAAAAATAAATAAATAGGCCATGAATACTTTATGGGTCAGTAACCATTGATGCCCTTAAAATGTATGGCTGTAATTAGCCGCCTGAAGCGTGTGCCAGGAAATTAATTTGTAGTGCTGGGTGACTGCACCGGCAATCATCGATGGCTGCAAAGCGGGCTGGGGTAGCCTGGGAGCGGGAGAGTACAAAGAACTGTCCCAGATCAGACAGCACCTTTAATAGGGTTTTTAAAGGGAGTTTATCTACAGTTACCTCTGGTCTGTGTCCCGCCTGCTAGTCCCCGTACGGGGAGAACCATGGGAGCGTAAACCGGTCATTACTTCTGGTCCGAGTAAGGAAAGATTCACTTGAACATACAGTGGCCATAACTAAAAAGGGGTATTCCTATATCCAAGATCCTATCCCAATATGCAGTAAATGTAATAATAATATTAGAAATTAAATCTAATAAGAAATTTAGTATAGTTCTCCTGATATACAGTTAGGTCCAGAAATATTTGGACAGTGACACAATTTTCGCGAGTTGGGCTCTGCATGCCACCACATTGGATTTGAAATGAAACCTCTACAACAGAATTCAAGTGCAGATTGTAACGTTTAATTTGAAGGTTTGAACAAAAATATCTGATAGAAATTGTAGGAATTGTACACATTTCTTTACAAACACTCCACATTTTAGGAGGTCAAAAGTAATTGGACAAATAAACCTAACCCAAACAAAATATTTTTATTTTCAATATTTTGTTGCGAATCCTTTGGAGGCAATCACTGCCTTAAGTCTGGAACCCATGGACATCACCAAACGCTGGGTTTCCTCCTTCTTAATGCTTTGCCAGGCCTTTACAGCCGCAGCCTTCAGGTCTTGCTTGTTTGTGGGTCTTTCCGTCTTAAGTCTGGATTTGAGCAAGTGAAATGCATGCTCAATTGGGTTAAGATCTGGTGATTGACTTGGCCATTGCAGAATGTTCCACTTTTTTGCACTCATGAACTCCTGGGTAGCTTTGGCTGTATGCTTGGGGTCATTGTCCATCTGTACTATGAAGCGCCGTCCGATCAACTTTGCGGCATTTGGCTGAATCTGGGCTGAAAGTATATCCCGATACACTTCAGAATTCATCCGGCTACTCTTGTCTGCTGTTATGTCATCAATAAACACAAGTGACCCAGTGCCATTGAAAGCCATGCATGCCCATGCCATCACGTTGCCTCCACCATGTTTTACAGAGGATGTGGTGTGCCTTGGATCATGTGCCGTTCCCTTTCTTCTCCAAACTTTTTTCTTCCCATCATTCTGGTACAGGTTGATCTTTGTCTCATCTGTCCATAGAATACTTTTCCAGAACTGAGCTGGCTTCATGAGGTGTTTTTCAGCAAATTTAACTCTGGCATGTCTATTTTTGGAATTGATGAATGGTTTGCATCTAGATGTGAACCCTTTGCATTTACTTTCATGGAGTCTTCTCTTTACTGTTGACTTAGAGACAGATACACCTACTTCACTGAGAGTGTTCTGGACTTCAGTTGATGTTGTGAACGGGTTCTTCTTCACCAAAGAAAGTATGCGGCGATCATCCACCACTGTTGTCATCCGTGGACGCCCAGGCCTTTTTGAGTTCCCAAGCTCACCAGTCAATTCCTTTTTTCTCAGAATGTACCCGACTGTTGATTTTGCTACTCCAAGCATGTCTGCTATCTCTCTGATGGATTTTTTCTTTTTTTTCAGCCTCAGGATGTTCTGCTTCACCTCAATTGAGAGTTCCTTAGACCGCATGTTGTCTGGTCACAGCAACAGCTTCCAAATGCAAAACCACACACCTGTAATCAACCCCAGACCTTTTAACTACTTCACTGATTACAGGTTAACGAGGAAGACGCCTTCAGAGTTAATTGCAGCCCTTAGAGTCCCTTGTCCAATTACTTTTGGTCCCTTTAAAAAGAGGAGGCTATGCATTACAGAGCTATGATTCCTAAACCCTTTCTCCGATTTGGATGTGAAAACTCTCATATTGCAGCTGGGAGTGTGCACTTTCAGCCCATATTATATATATAATTGTATTTCTGAACATGTTTTTGTAAACAGCTAAAATAACAAAACTTGTGTCACTGTCCAAATATTTCTGGACCTAACTGTAGCTATGTTGCTTACCTCATGTGCAGGGCATTGCAGCTTAGGTATCCACGGTTACGACCACTCATAGTGGCAGTTGCTTGTGGTCGTAACCATGGTCACAAACCAGATGTAATAGCTGCTTTCAAACACAGTCTGCTATAGCCTCTCCAATGTGGCTTATAAAGTGGGGTCCAAAGTGGGGGAATCCCCCATACAGACCGTTTTTGTCTTAATGGGACAACCCTTTTATAAAGGCATGGTGTATGCGGCTATACTCAAAGATACATGTCAAACTCTGGCCTGCGGGCTGATTTTATATGGTCCCTGATTCCCCCCTGCACACATTCTGTATGGAGGGCTATATGGGGCCCATTATTCTGTATGGAGGGCTATGTGGGGCCCATTACTCTGTATGGAGGGCTATGTGGGGCCCATTATTCTGTATGGAGGGCTATGTGGGGCCCATTATTCTGTATGGAGGGCTATGTGGGGCCCATTATTCTGTATGGAGGGCTATGTGGGGCCCATTATTCTGTATGGAGGGCTATGTGGGGCCCATTATTCTGTATGGAGGGCTATGTGGGGCCCATTATTCTGTATGGAGGGCTATGAGGGGCCCATTATTCTGTATGGAGGGCTATGTGGGGCCATTACTCTGTATGGAGGGCTATGTGGGGCCATTATTCTGTATGGAGGGCTATGTGGGGCCATTATTCTGTATGGAGGGCTATGTGGGGCCCATTATTCTGTATGGAGGGCTATGAGGGGCCCATTACTCTGTATGGAGGGCTATGTGGGGCCCATTACTCTGTATGGAGGGCTATGTAGGGCCATTATTCTGTATGGAGGGCTATGTGGGGCCATTATTCTGTACGGAGGGCTATGTGGGGCCATTATTCTGTACGGAGGGCTATGTGGGGCACATTATTCTGTATGGAGGGCTATGTGGGGCCCATTATTCTGTATGGAGGGCTATGTGGGGCCCATTATTCTGTATGGAGGGCTATGTGGGGCCCATTATTCTGTATGGAGAGCTATGTGGGGCCATTACTCTGTATGGAGGGCTATGTGGGGCCCATTATTCTGTATGGAGGGCTATGTGGGGCCCATTATTCTGTATGGAGGGCTATGTGGGGCCCATTATTCTGTATGGAGGGCTATGTGGGGCCCAATATTATGTATGGAGGGCTATGTGGGGCCCATTATTATGTATGGAGGGCTATGTGGGGCCCATTATTCTGTATGGAGGGCTATGTGGGGCCATTATTCTGTATGGAGGGCTATGTGGGGCCTATTATTCTGTATGGAGGGCTATGTGGGGTTCATTATTCTGTATGGAGGGCTATGTGGGGCCCATTATTGTGTATGGAGGGCTATGTGGGGCACATTATTCTGTATGGAGGGCTATGATGGGCCCATTACTCTGTATGGAGGGCTATGTGGGGCCCATTATTCTGTATGGAGGGCTATGTGGGGCCTATTATTCTGTATGGAGGGCTATGTGGGGTTCATTATTCTGTATAGAGGGCTATGTGGGGCCCATTATTCTGTATAGAGGGCTATGTGGGGCCCATTATTCTGTATGGAGGGCTATGTGGGGCCCATTATTCTGTATGGAGGGCTATGTGGGCACATTATTTTGTATAGAGGGCTATGTGGGCACATTATTTTGTATAGAGGGCTATGTGGGCACATTATTCTGTATAGAGGGCTATGTGGGCCCATTATTCTGTATAGAGGGCTATGTGGGGCCCATTATTCTGTATAGAGGGCTATGTGGGGCCCATTATTCTGTATGGAGGACTATGTGGGGCCAATTATTCTGTATGGAGGGCTATGTGGGGCCCATTATTCTGTATGGAGGACTATGTGGGGCCCATTATTCTGTATGGAGGGTTATGTGGGGCCCATTATTCTGTATAGAGGGCTATGTGGGGCCCATTATTCTGTATGGAGGGCTACGTGGGCACATTATTCTGTATAGAGGGCTATGTGGGGCCCATTATTCTGTATAGAGGGCTATGTGGGGCCCATTATTCTGTATAGAGGGCTATGTGGGGCCCATTATTCTGTATGGAGGGCTATGTGGGGCCCATTATTCTGTATGGAGGGATATGTGGGGCCCATTATTCTGTATGGAGGACTATGTGGGGCCCATTATTCTGTATGGAGGGCTATATGAGACCCATTATTCTGTATGGAAGGATATGTGAGGCCCATTATTCTGTATGAAGGGCTATGTGAGACCCATTATTCTGTATGGAAGGATATGTGGGGCCCATTATTCTGTATGGAGGGCTATGTGGGGCCCATTCTTCTGTAAGGGGTCCGCAACTAGGTTGGCGCACGACTTTGTCAAAGTTTTTATATTTGGCCCTTTATATATTTAAGTTTGACATCCCTGCCCTAGGTTTTGTAGGCTTGCAACCATCGAGAAATACATTCATCATTGCTAGCTAATATAAAGGTCTTCTCCATAAAGGTTTTGAAAAAGCACAGAGTGACATCCAGTATGGCGGCGGTCAATCACGCTGTGGCTGCTGCTGTTTACACAGGCGGTAATATGCTGAACGTGGCATTCTTGTGCTGCTGACTAAGAGTTAAAAGCTTATTAACACTCCATGGCAGTGTGAGGGAGGTCAGGAGAATGACCCAGAAGCCTGGCGAGGAGATCGCCTCATATACCAGGCACGTGTGCAGGGATTTGCGGATTACCTGCTTTCAGAAACTGATGCAAATGTTACGGGTCACTGTGAATCACGGGGTCGCTCGGTTATTTATATAGGAGATACAGTATTATTCTATAGCTCTAACAGGCTACATCACCAATACATAATCTATAGGGCAAGATGCAGAACCTCGTGTGTGTGTGTGTGTGTGTGTGTGTACACACCAAAAGTTTGGACACACTTCATTCAAAGAGTTTTCTTTATTTTCATGACTCTAAAAATTGTAGATTCACATTGAAGGCATCAAAACTATGAATTAAGTATTTCATTCCACATGTGTTAACAAAAAGTGTGACACCTGAAAATATGTCTTATATTCTAGGTTCTACAAAGTAGCCACCTTTTGCTTTCATTACTGCTTTGCACACTCTTGCCATTCTCTTGATGAGCCTCAAGAGGTAGTCACCGGAAATGGTTCTCACTTCACAGGTGTGCCCTGTCAGGTATAATAAGTGGGATTTCTTGCCTTATAAATGGGGTTGGGACCATCAGTTGTGTTGTGCAGAAGTCTGCTGGATACACAGCTGATAGTCCTACTGAATAGACTGTTAGAATTTGTATTATGGCAAGAAAAAAGCAGCTAAGTAAAGAAAAACAAGTGGCCATCATTACTTTAAGAAATGTAGGTCAGTCAGTCCGAAAAATTGGGAAAACTTTGAAAGTGTCTCCAAGTGCAGTGGCAAAAACCATCAAACGCTACAAAGAAACTGGCTCACATGAGGACTGCCCCAGGAAAGAAAGACCAAGAGTCACCTCTGCTGTGGAGGATAGGTTTATCCGAGTCACCAGCCTCAGAAATCGCAGGTTAACAGCAGCTCAAATTAGAGACCAGGTCAATGCTACACAAATTTCTAGCAGCAGACACATCTCTAGAACAACAGTTAAGAGGAGTCTTTGTGCAGCAGGCCTTCATGGTAAAATAGCTGCTAGGAAACCACTGCTAAGGACAGGCAATAAGCAGAAGAGACTTGTTTGGGCTAAAGAACACAAGGAATGGACATTAGACCAGTGGAAATCTGTGCTTTGGTCTGAGGAGTCCAAATTTGAGATCTTTGGATCCAACCGTGTTTTTGTGTGATGCAGAAAAGGTGAACAGATGGACTCTACATGCCTGGTTCCCACCGTGAAGCATGGAGGAGGTGGTGTGATGGTGTGGGGGTGCTTTGCTGGTGACACTATTGGGGATTTATTCAAAATTGAAGGCATACTGAACCAGCATGGCTACCACAGCATCTTGCAGCGGCATGCTACTCCATCTGGTTTGCATTTAGTTGGACCATCATTTATTTTTCAACAGGGCAATGACCCCAAACACACCTCCAGGCTGTGTAAGGGCTATTTGACTTAGAAGGAGAGTGATGGTGTGCTACGCCAGATGACCTGGCCTCCACAGTCACCAGACCTGAACCCAATCGAGATGGTTTGGGGTGATCTCGACCGCAGCGTGAAGGCAAAAGAGCCAACAAGTGCTAAGCATTTCTGGAAACTCCTTCACGACTGTTGGAAGACCATTTCCGGTGACTACGTCTTGAAGCTCATCAAGAGAATGCCAAGAGTGTGCAAGCAGTAATCAAAGCAAAAGGTGGCTACTTTGAAGAACCTAGAATAGAAGACATTTTCAGTTGTTTGACACGTTTTTGTTAAGTATTTCATAGTTTTGATGCCTTTAATGTGAATCTACAATTTTCAGAGTCATGAAAATAAAGAAAACTCTTTGACTGAGAAGGTGTGTGCAATGTTTTTGTCTGTACTGTATACATGTATGTATGTGTGAGTGTGTATATATATATATACATATATATATATATATTATATATATATACATACATATATACATATACATATATACATATATATATATATATATATATATATATATATATACATACACACACACACACATACATACACACACATTATATGTTATATATACACACATACATACACACACATACATACACACACACATACATACATACATATACACACACATACATACATATACACACACATACATACATATACACACACACAGTATATGCCGTATAACAAATAAAGGATATCGCCTTTTATCTCAAGGACCTCGCTACATACAAGGAGGCGAGCTTCAAAACTGACAAAGCCCACTAACAAGAGGGGTGGCGTTTTTTGGGAAGAAAGCAGCCATTCTTTTCTGATCTCATACAATCCCTTTAAGTCCCGCCCCTTGGACTTGCTTCTCGGAGCCAATGAGTCCGGACGGTAGGCTCTCCTGTTTCCTATAGGAGAGTGTATTTGGTGGAAGCTGTCAGGCACTGTGTATGAATGTGGACCTATCTGGACTCAATTTTTCCGAAAAGAGTTCATGTTAGGCCGGAGTCACAGCTCTGTGTAACTCGTGCAAGAATCAAGTCATATTACTTTGCACGGCCTGCCGATCTCTGGACAGGAGCGTGCTGCTGCATAGAATTACATGAAGCTGCACGCACCTGTCCGAAGAGCGGCAGGCACGCCAGGTGATGTGACTCCAGCCTTTCCACTCCTAGATCCAGCACTAGGAACCATGTCCTTTTCTTTCCGCTAGCTTTCCCTGTACCTTGGGGCTGTTTCCAACCATGATGCACACCTGTGTCAAGCTCCTAGGCTCAGACAGATGGTGTCCACACCCCTGCCACCATCTGCTATTAACACTCTTGAACCTTGTGACAAACCCAGCTCAACTACATCACTAATGAAGTCTGCTACACCATGGGCCAGATCCGTCTTGGACTCTGTGACAAACTTAGCTCTGCATCAGATCCAGTGAATCCCATTTGCTCCTGTTCCGATTTTGCCACCACTGCTTTAGGCGTTTACCTGGATCTCGCTGCTACACCAACATCACTGGTCCGTGCTGCATGATAACTGTTTGGAGATCCATTTCACTAGGACTCACCAGTCTGGAGCTGGAAAGACTTGTTAGTGATCTAATAATACTGAAAGTTATGGAGATACCGACCACAACAGATTATCTACTACAAAAATACATGGTGAAAGAAAAACAAAAACATGTGGATAAAAAAAAAAAATACTGAAAACAATATAAAGCGATCAGTTACAACAAGGCAGATAAATTAATTTAAGCCCCGAGCTCGACAAGACGTTACTTAAAACTAAGAAGTCTTTGCCTGGCAGACAAGAAATTACAGGTTACGTGGAAGTGTTTACAGCCTCCGCCTGGAAAAGGTGGGAGATAGAGGAAGATCTGGGAGAAGATTAATGCCCTGACATTACGACTCTCACACACGGACATTAGGGCAAAACAACAAGTGATGTGTTATCCGTGTGCATCAATAACTAATAATAGAAAGACAATGAAGAGGAGACACCACACGTATGCAGCTTGATCCCAGCTATGAAAAGA
>NC_134364.1:62287962-62324331 GCF_048569485.1 Anomaloglossus baeobatrachus | reverse complement strand
CACCCGCATCCACTCATCGCTGCTGCTAATGTGCAGGCACCTTCCTTTTACATAGTATTTGCATTTATCCACAGAAAGATTTGTACAAAATTAATATTAATCAAGTACAAATAGTCTCCGAGGACGGGGGGCTCTGTGCGCTCACTGATCGAGGACATGTCTGCTCAAGAGAGGACGTTAATTTCATACATTAAGGAAACAGGGAAGAAGAAACGGAGAAGATGCTTCTATGACTCACACATTATGTAAGTGTAGGTGACCGGCCTCGGCTATTTATGGAGTGTTCTGGTCTAAAGGCACTTGATAATACTTTAGGGGGCTGCAACATAAAGCAAGAAAAAAAGAAAGACGTAGGGTGGGAGGGAGAGAGGAGGGAAGAGTGGAAGAAAGGGGAGACTATGCGGGCTCAAGGGGAGACGATGCGGGCTCAAGGGGAGACGATGCGGGCTCAAGGGGAGACGATGCGGGCTCAAGGGGAGACGATGCGGGCTCAAGGGGAGACGATGCGGGCTCAAGGGGAGACGATGCGGGCTCAAGGGGAGACGATGCGGGCTCAAGGGGAGACGATGCGGGCTCAAGGGGAGACGATGCGGGCTCAAGGGGAGACGATGCGGGCTCAAGGGGACACGATGCGGGCTCAAGGGGACACGATGCGGGCTCAAGGGGACACGATGCGGGCTCAAGGGGACACGATGCGGGCTCAAGGGGACACGATGCGGGCTCAAGGGGACACGATGCGGGCTCAAGGGGACACGATGCGGGCTCAAGGGGACACGATGCGGGCTCAAGGGGACACGATGCGGGCTCAAGGGGACACGATGCGGGCTCAAGGGGACACGATGCGGGCTCAAGGGGACACGATGCGGGCTCAAGGGGACACGATGCGGGCTCAAGGGGACACGATGCGGGCTCAAGGGGACACGATGCGGGCAAAGCGGAGAAGATAAAGGGAAAGGAGAGGAGAGAAGATAAAGGGAAAGGACAGAAGATAAAGGGAAAGGATTCAGAAGAGCGATATTTACACCGGGAAAAAGGGACATTCGTTATGGCAATAGGAACAGCCACATCAGAGAGGAAAAGGCCTTGAACTCTAGTGCCATCTATTGGATGTAGGATTCCAAAAAGTCAATGTTGACTATTTAACAAGTGCTTGTTACATGACAAAATATAAAAAAAAAACACAAGACCCTCCGTTTGCATACACGTGTTTTGTGGTGCATACCAGTCATCAGTACAAAGCAAGATGTCTGGCTAGGTGGAAGGCTTCTTACAGACGTATTAGGGGGAACTTCTAATTACAATTAACAGTATCTCTTTAGGTTAAGAGGCACAGGAGCTCAAATGACTAAATAATGAGTGGCTGTTATGGCTCCTGAGCACACTACATATGCCACCGGCAGCAGCTATCTCCTCTTGCGGGACCCTGGGTGGATCCCTGGAGCCCATTTTCAGACTCACTAATTTTACATTATATATATTTTCAGGAGCTAATCCGCCTTAATGATATGACCCGGTACAAGAATCATAATTTAGAGCTGTAAATAAAACACATTTCAGAAAAGAGCTTAACCGAGGTGGCAGAGCCCTGAACAAAGGTATCCAGTGTGCTCCTCGTGTGTGGCGGGCACGGACATGCAGGGTTTAATTACCTGTCTGCAAAATACCATGATCCTATGCCAAGTCACACTGGCAGCTGCACCGAACAGAACGGACACGACCTGCAGGAAAAGTTACTTTCTAACCCTGCGCACAGTGTAAGACGTTACATAACTTATAGTAAAGTATAGAAGCACGGTCTGATAGAGCGCTAAGGAGGCCACAGTATTAGATTAATTTTTTTTAGAATTTATTGTTTTCTATCAGCCACAACGCGTTTCGATATATAATATCTTCATCAGGTGGATATCATATATATCCACCTGATGAAGATATTGTGTATATCGAAACGCGTTGTGGCTGATAGAAAACAATAAATTCTAAAAAAAATTAATCTAATACTGTGGCCTCCTTAGCGCTCTATCAGACCGTGCTTCTATACTTTACTGCTGATCTTCCCCCCTGTGGGTTCACGGCAAGAGCTGCTTGATACGGAGGTCAGATTACCAGAGACGCCCAGTGATCTGTCATGTGACCAGCCCTTCAGGAATTTGCTTCCCTGGATGGACATCGTGGGCTAACAGGTTAGAAGATTACTGATTCCACACTCCTGCCTTATACCGTAATTGTGCAAGGGCTGCACAACCACATCAGGTGAGCAGATTCCTTTTCTTCTTCTCACCGCTATCTCCCAGAACCTTCACATGCGCTCCCTTGTTTAATTTTTATCCAGTTACATAACTTATGACGCTTTCTTTTCCTTCTGGTGTTTATTTAGTAATTCAAGTAGAGTCGCTGCCAATATAAACGCGCAATCTTCACGAGATCGCCGAGCCTGTATCTCTGCAGGTATATAGGAAGCCTTTTCCAGGCCATGGACATGTCTATATGACAGACTAATGTACACGCTGTGAAAATAGTATATCATATAGGTTGTATATATTATATCTTTTCATAGGACAGCACTGAAGATCTGCCCCTGTGACACAATGTACAGTGTCAGTGTGTGTGCTCAGCGTCATATCCGGAGGTCGCCTTTTCAGAATAGATGTATCAGTGCAGCAAGCATTGCGGCAGAGGTTACAGAGATGGGGCGTCCGCCTATCAGTGCTCAGACCATACGCCGCACACTACAGTGGTTTCAGGGGTGGGGGGGTCCGCCTGTCAGTGCTCAGACCATACGCCGCACACTACAGTGGTTTCAGGGGTGGGGGGGTCCGCCTGTCAGTGCTCAGACCATACGCCGCACACTACAACGGTTTCAGGGGTGGGGGGGGGTCTGCCTGTAAGTGCTCAGACCATACGCCACACACTGCAGAGGTTACAGGGGTGGTGGGGTCCCGCCTGTCAGTGCTCAGACCATACGCCACACACTGCATCACTGTCATCCCAGAAGGAAGTATCTACTAAAGATAATGCACAAGAAAGCTGCAAGCAGTTTACGGAAGACAAGCAGACTAAGGACATGGATTACTGGAACCGTCCTGTGTTCTAATGAGACCAAGATAAACTTATTTGATGGTGTCAAGCGTGTGGCGGCAACCAGGTACAAAGACAAGTGTGTCCTGCCTACAGTCAGGCATGGTGGTAGCAGTGCCGTGGTTGGGGCTGCACTAGTGCTGCTGGCTGTGAGGGGGGGGCTACAGTTTATTGAGGGAACCATGAATGCCAACATGTCCTGTGACATACTGAAGCAGAGTGTGATCCCCTTCCTTCATATTCCAGCATAACGACCCCAAACACCTCCAAGACCACCACTGACTCGCTAAAGAAATTGAGGGTAAAAGTGCTGGACTGGCCAAGCGTCTCCAGACCCTAAACCCTATGGACTATCTGTGAAGCCTCTTCAAACGGAGGTGGAGGAGCGCGTAATGTCTCTAACACCCACCAGCTTCATGCTGTTATCAAGGAGGATGGAAGAGGATCCAGCGGCTCCTGGGAAGCTCTAATGACCTCCCTGCCCAAGAGAGTGAAGACAGTGCGGGAAAAAAATGGTGGACACACAAAGTACTGACACTTTGGGCACAATTTCGCCATTTTCATATAGGGGTGTACTCCCTTTTGTGCCACCAGTTTAGACATTAATGGCTGTGTGCTGAGTTATTTAGAGGACACCAAATTTACCCCGTTATACAAGCTGCACACTGACACTGCACATTGTAGCACAGGGGCAGATATCCAGTGTTGTCACTTGAAAAGATATAAAGATATAATATATACAAAAAGGTGAGGGGTGTACTCAGGTTTGTGATATATTGTATAATTTTTTTTTATATATAATATATATTATACACACATGTATATTACATTTATATCATATATATATATATATATATATATATATATATATATTGTGACGACCTGGGCCCTGAACGTCTTGGGGCACACGTCTGGCAGCGGGATCAAGACACACACCAGCACTTTGTCACTTAAAGAATCTCGGTGATTTATTCACATCCTCATAAACCACGCAGTGTAATGGGCCACAGCCACTTTCCCGCAGGACAATGTCTCACTGTCTGTTTAAACTGCTGATTGTTCATACAGTTCATTCTCTGGCATCAGCCAGTATAGTCCCCTTTCTGGGGTGTTACCTGCCAGTAGGTTTGCAGGCTGTCAGTCTGCCTCCATCCAGTCCAGGGAGACTCTCACACTGGGCTCAACATCCCGGCCCATGGACACGTTCCAATTCCTCACAGCCTCAGTGGATTCTGCAGCTCCCTGACATTTCAGAGCCCTCACTAGCTCTGTATGCACAGGATCTCCTGCACATGTGCTCCAACCAAGATGGCTCCCACCAGCACACAGAGATCATGTGACAAACGACAGCTCCATTAAATCCCATGAGACACACCTACGTATGGGAGGTATGTGGATGGTCAGTCCGGCCCATCACTTCTGACCATCCCATGAACCCAGCCCTGAATGTGTACAACAATCCTCATGGAACTACAAGTCCCAGAGAAACATTCCAGGTTCAGATCACAGAGGATTTCCCCCTCTGTGACACATACCGGCCATCTACCACATTGCATCCTTACATATCCCCCCCCTCTGTTCCAACTTGTAGGGTTGAACACTCGACAACCTACAGTGACCCTGAGACAGGGCATTAGGGAAACCATACCCTACCAGTCGAATGGGCCCTCTACGAAAACTTGGAGTTTCTGCTCCTGACCGACCATCCGCCACTGTCACCAAACCCTCCTCAGTGAACCCTCTTCTCAGACACGTCCGCCGGTCCGACATATCGTTCCATAACTGTCTCCAACGGTCAGTGTGGTAGTGAGACACCCCATCAGTCAAAACTACCGTGCGGCCTGACTCTGCGCTAACCAGTCCACTAGAGGGGCTCTTGTCCAGGTACCTCACAACCGAGCCGACAGGAGATCTCCCACAACTAGACCCTGCACACTCTCTGTTTGCCAATCTACTATGGCCTCTTCTCTTATGACGTCTTAGGTCACCTTTCCATCTCCGCCTTTTCCCACCACCACTTTTGGCTATGGACCAGTCACTCCCTCCATCTTTTCTTTCAGATTTTGTTTTAGAGGGCTTGGACCCTTCAGAGTCTGTGCCATAGCCTGATTTATAGGTAGGTCTTCTATGACCTAGGCTCCTTTCCCTACAGGACCTACTTCCCTTGCCAGTGAAGGCAACACGTTCATCAGGTGGACCACACTTCTTCTCTGGGCCCTGGCCCGAAAGCGGTCGTGACCTCAAACTCACTTGACAAAGTGTCTCTGCAATCTTCTGTCTTTCAAGATCCATTTGCTTTAGTTCTTCCAGGTATCCCAGGCGGTATTCTAGGAGAACTCGTACGTTTTCAACACACTCCTTTGTTCCCGCCATGACACATGGAACCATACCAACTTCACAGGGTAACCTGGCTTTATGATAAACCTTAAATCTTACTCTCGTCACACCGGATGTATCAACCATCTCCTGCATGACTCTTCCATTTCTGCCAATCAGTTTCTTGACAAGTTCTCTGGGCACTTGTGTGACCTCTTCCACAAAGTCCAACAGCCTTCGAGCTGTTTTCACTGCTTCTTCAGTTTTCCCATAGATTTGGAATGTTCCACTGTGCTCTTCTAATTCAATCGCTGTAATACCTGGAACCTTCCTGGCTTGCTGAATGTTACTTTTCAGCGCTCTTAATGCGAGCCCAATTAATGATTTCTTCACCACCACAACTTCCTGAAATTCTGCAGTGAGCTGCTTCATACACTCCAAGCGTCTGGTGTCTTCTTCCATCTGTGCCGAGATGAGCCATTTCGTGCGAAGACACTGCAGGTGCATGTCACTCAGGATAGCCACCCGCTTCTTTGTGACATTACTGGCAGAGCACACCACCAACCGACAAGTCTCTGGGGCAAAGTACACTTCACAGGCCCCTACAGCCTTCTTAAACGTCTCATGCATCGACTTATGGGCACAGGCTTTTCTTAGGTCTTCGGGCACATCTACCATGCACTTAAAGAATGGACCGGTTTCTTGACCTTCAAGGAAATTAGACCATTCCTTTGGTCTCTTGCATCTATCTTTTTCTCTCATGCACGGCTCCACCTCTTGAGTTACACACTCTTCCGGTTCAGCTCCAGCCTCAGAGCCTTTGGGTTTGCTACTCTTCTTAACCAAGACAATCTCTATGTCTTCCATCTTGGTCTTACCAGGCAGGTCACTCAGGCTATCAGTTCCTGATAAGACCTCTGGTCCAGACTTCACCTCATCAGAGACTCTTTTCACTTCTGCAGCACCAGCTGTCTCTTGGGTCTTCACTGCGTTACCTTCAACTTCCTTGCGGGTCTCTGCAGTGTCACATTCAGTCCTCTTTTTTTCTGCAAGGGTGTCACACCCTTCAGCGTGGTACTCTGTTCCTCTTAGACCTTTGGCCCCGTTTTCACCCTTCATCACCCCAACACTGGGTAATTTACCGGTCTGCTCACCATGACCTCTATGGATTTGTACTTCACCAACTTTCTCCAGGATTCCTTGTCCTGTATTACCCTCTAGGATTTCACCTCCCACAGTGCTCTTGTCCGACAGACCTTCTGCTTCATGCTTGGAATCTATAGGAGACACCACCATTACTGCTTTGGTTGGCTCATTTTTTGACATTTCACCCTGCTGATGTCTGTCGTTACAATGTGTCAGTTCAGTTTCTGATACCTCTTTCTTGTGTAGGACATCGCTGTCTGACTCTACCTTAGCAGTTGCTACTGGCAATGTGTTTTCCTCGACCAGGTACTTCACTTTCTCTGCACCCTCAGACGGGATACCTTGCACAAGCTTTTGGCGCTTATTACGTCTCCGGCGTCTGGAGGAGGTTTTACCCTTCTCAATTGTCTGTACCTCACTGCACTCTCTTGTCCTTTTATAAGAGTCAGTGTCCATTCTGGAGTCATCGTCACTCCCCCTGGCGTCCTGGACTATCATGTCCCCACTTAACCAGATATCTGCCTCCCTTTCTGGAGCTACCCCGTTTTTAACGGTCACACTATTGGTTATTCCCTTAGTCCCTATGTCACCAAGTTGGGTCCGTCCATTTTCTTTGGTCACCCCTAACTTAGGACAGTCAATTTTAGAAGGTACTATCTCCTCCTTACCACACATAACTCCACAACAAGGACCCCTTTTCACCTCCCAATGTGGTAGGGTTTCCTTTGGGCTGTTCTGGCTCTTCCACAAGCAACCGGATACGTCCCCCTGCTTCCACAAGTGCACAAATAATTTAGAGTCCCAACCTATAATAATTGGGTGCAGTAAATCTGAGACTACACCAACATCATGAGAACCACTGTCCCTGGCTGTCTTTATGACCACGCTGGATACTGGGTATTCTGTCTCATTATTGTGGATGCAGCTGACGTGGATCTTCCTTCCAGGAATCAAGTTGACATCAGAAGTGGCCCTCACCAGGGTCACCAAGCTCCTTGAGTCTACGACCCCTGTTACAGATTCCCCATCCACTTCCACGGAACACAGACGTGGCTTCTCGTCGGATGGGTGGTCTATACCGCAAACCGGGCACTTGTGGCATGAACACGGTTGTCCCTGGCTACAGTCCATCTGCGCCACTTCACCCTTGGATTTGGGATGCTCTGCACCATTTTGGGGGACCACCGCTTTCTGGGACTCCTCCCCCTTATGGGCATCCACCCCTTTATGGGACTCCACCCCATTATGGGCAACCACCCCTTTATGGGACTCCACCCCCTTATGGGCAACCACCCCTTTATGGGACTCCACCCCCTTATGGGCAACCACCCCTTTATGGGACTCCACCCCCTTATGGGCAACCACCCCTTTATGGGACTCCACCCCTTTATGGGCAACCACCCCTTTATCTCCCTGGGTACCCTGTGCCCGTACTGGCCCCAGAAGGGAATTCACAAACTGGTCCACTGCTGCCACATCTCTGCGCACTGACAGCTCCTGCTGTCCACACACAAGGAACTGGTACAGCTCCTCCATAACGTCCAGGCTTGCGGCTCCACTCATGGTCGCTCAGCTTTCCCGGAACTTCGTGGACCCGCCGATCCACCGCAAGCTGCTTGAGTGCGCCGTCAATTTTCGTGGACCCGCCGATCCACCGCAAACCGCTTCAAAAAATTTTTTCGTGGACCCGCCGATCCACAGCAAGCAGTCCGTATCCACAAGAATATGTCCTAGGCCGTTGCCCTTAGCAACCAGGCTGTGTTGCCCCTAGCAACCAGGCTGCGTTGCCCCTAGCAACCAGGCCATATGCCCGCATTCTCCACCATAATGTGACGACCTGGGCCCTGAACGTCTTGGGGCACACGTCTGGCAGCGGGATCAAGACACACACAAGCACTTTGTCACTTAAAGAATCTCGGTGATTTATTCACATCCTCATAAACCACGCAGTGTAATGGGCCACAGCCACTTTCCCGCAGGACAATGTCTCACTGTCTGTTTAAACTGCTGATTGTTCATACAGTTCATTCTCTGGCATCAGCCAGTATAGTCCCCTTTCTGGGGTGTTACCTGCCAGTAGGTTTGCAGGCTGTCAGTCTGCCTCCATCCAGTCCAGGGAGACTCTCACACTGGGCTCAACATCCCGGCCCATGGACACGTTCCAATTCCTCACAGCCTCAGTGGATTCTGCAGCTCCCTGACATTTCAGAGCCCTCACTAGCTCTGTATGCACAGGATCTCCTGCACATGTGCTCCAACCAAGATGGCTCCCACCAGCACACAGAGATCATGTGACAAACGACAGCTCCATTAAATCCCATGAGACACACCTACGTATGGGAGGTATGTGGATGGTCAGTCCGGCCCATCACTTCTGACCATCCCATGAACCCAGCCCTGAATGTGTACAACAATCCTCATGGAACTACAAGTCCCAGAGAAACACTCCAGGTTCAGATCACAGAGGATTTCCCCCTCTGTGACACATACCGGCCATCTACCACATTGCATCCTTACAATATATATATATATATATATATATATATATATATATATATATATATATATATATATATATATATACACACACATACATACATACATACATACACACATACATACATACACACACTTGCGTAGATATCAGTTGCATGTGTCTAACATTCAGAAGCCAGAAGGGGCCAATATAACAGATGACATGAGGCACCTGCAATTTGCAGCAGCCCCAGGAGGACAGGGTGTGCTGTGACTTGTAGTACATAACTACAGGAGAGATACGTGTGAGAGAAAATGGAAATTTGGGGGTTTCACTGTAAAATCTCTCTTGTAGTTCTCATTGTGGGATACAGGAACCACAGCAGACAACTAACCCATGATTCCTGTGTCCCCCACTAAATAATTCGAGAAATTGAGATTTTTGGTATACACTATAAAATCCCTTTCTCGTAGGTCTTCATTGGGGAACACAAGAACCATGATTATATCTACAACGACACAGTAACCATGGCGGTGTAAACAAACCCATGGTTCTTGTGCCCCACAAAGAAGTGACCAAGAAATTCAGATACGCAGTCCATTAAAAGGGGATCCCCACCTTAGACATTTATGGTACATCCACAGACTATGCCCCAAGTGTCTGATAGATGTGAGGGTCCCACCTCTGGGACCAGCATCTATCTTCAGTGTGGAGGTCCCCCTTCGTTGTCCAGCTGTTGATCGTTTTTTGGGATGGTGAATGAATGGAGAGGTGACAGGGCATGTGCACAACTCTCTGTTTACTTCTATGAGAGTCATGAAAACAGCCTGTGCAGGTGGAACAGAAGTTACAGGACCCCCATTCTGAAGACACATGAGATTCCCAGAAGATCATGAACATGCTTGGTGTTTTTGAGGAGAAGGGCTAATGATAATGCCATGGCCAAAAATACAGAGTCTGCATATGTTGCCTATTCAGATCCTTGATGGTGGACATATTCCCCGTCACCCAACTTTGGTGTAAAAATGATAAGCTCAATAAAATCATTGACCTCTGATATTCTGGGAAGTCTAGATGATGGTAGGAAGACTCTTGACCAAACCGAGTCCTTTACTTGAAGGATGCATAAGCCAATATTGAGCTTTATCTCATTCTGGACGTATCATGAGAAGGTCTACGGCTACAAAAAGACAATGTGTAGTGACAAGGTGAAAAAGAAGATGACCACCAAGAACAAGATGGAACCGAGAACGATTACAACAATAAAAGCCAAGACACCATGGTGGAGAAGCCACCAAGGATCATAAAGCAAGATGTCCGTCATGGCAGCAGTAAGGATCCTAGTCAGAAGCCCCAATGTCTGATACATTGGTGTAAGTGAGAACATTTTCTTACCCCATTTTCCAGACGTTTCTCTCCAGTCAGTCCGTTCCTCTGATTCGGAGCCTGACGAGCAGCTGAAAAGTAAAAAGAAAGAAAAAGTTAAAAAGTTACATAATTTTTTGGATTATAAGATGCACTTTTCCTCCCCAAAAAATTGGGAGGAAAATGAGTGCTGCATCTTATCCGAATGCACCACTCAATGAGGTGGTGGAGAGGGGTCGCAGGAGTCAGGGGCTGCGCGGCGGGCTGTGCCGGGGCCTGGGCGGCGGGCTGTGCCGGGGCCTGGGCGGCGGGCTGTGCCGGGGCCTGGGCGGCGGGCTGTGCCGGGGCCTGCGCGGCGGGCTGTGCCGGGGCCTGCGCGGCGGGCTGTGCCGGGGCCTGCGCGGCGGGCTGAAAATATTCGCGGTGCGGGGTTCAAATAATGGCTCTCGGAGGCGGCGCATGCGCAGATTGAGCTCTTGGCTCAAGATCTCATCTGCGAATGCACCGCCTCCGGCCCATCGATCTCCCAGCAGCGGACTTAAGGAAAACCGGAGGTAGTGTATGCGCAGAAGAGATCTTGGTTTGCGCCGATAGCTCAATCTGCACACGTGACAACTCTGGGAGCCATTTTTTTCAAGCCCGCACCACTGACAGTTTCTAGAAGTTGCCTGCCTCACAGCATCTGGTACACCCACTGGCTGCACTGCCTGCAACATCAACCTGCTCCACCACTGCCCCTGCCTCCTGTGACCCTGCTCCACCACCGCTGCTATCCCCCCCCGCTAAGAAACCACTGGATTGTGAGAGGGATCCCTTTATTTTTCTCTAAATTTGGGGAGCATCTTACAATCCGATGCGTCTTATAAACAAAAGAAAAAAATACAAAATGCGGCATTAGACCAAAAAAAAAAAAATAAATAATTTTTCTTTACCATTTAAAGGAATATGACACGTAGAAATTATTAAGAGTCGAAACCCATAAGAGAATTATTTTCTACTAGAGCCCCCCACTGCAGTCGTGGGATCGTTTCCCCCCGAAAAGAAAAAAAAAATATCTATTGTTCTCATAGCTGAAAAAGAATGTTAATCCACAATTGTCATTTTCTTCTTTTTTTTGACCAAAAAAGGACAAGTACAGAATGTCTTTATAGCAGTTGGGGCTCCAGAATCCACACGTAGCCATAAAATAATGGTCCACGATAACACTCTGGTTTTCTAAAGAGAACACATAAGTGTGCACAATGGAATAAAAGGGAACTGTCGGGACGATTTTACTACTGAAGCCAGATGTATGGCTGTATAGGTCCCAGTACAACAAGAAAACCAATACCTTTATTGTAGCAATCCGATGTGCTGGGGCTGAGAAATCAAGCTTTAATGCCACATGCAAAATGCCTGGAAGTGCAAAGACACGCCCCCAAAGCACTTGCAGACTAATCTGTGTGCGACTTCTAAAGCTCGATTTCTCAGCGCTGGTAAATCAGATTACAACAAGACAGGTATCATTTTTATCGTTGTTCTATGCCCTATAAAGCAAGGCCACCAGTTTAAGAATAAAAATCGGAGTGACAGATTCCCTTTTAAGAATAAATGGGTACTTTCTGAGGCAGAAATGCAGATTTTGCCTGAAAAAATCTGCTCCATTTGAACACATGCAGTGGGTAAAGAAGATCAGTAAGTCACGCAAGCAGATTTTGCTGAGGGTTAGTCTCAGTTTTGCGGTGAAATCCAAACACATCGCCATGTACATGCAGCCTACAGCTTCCGGCACACCGTCGACACATTACTCCCATTAACTGCTGTGGTTAATTTCCATTTCACATGTTGATCTGGAGTTTGCACAAGAAAAGTGATTCAACGGCCAAATCCAGACAGAAGCCAGGACAAACAAGACGCTCTTCCGACCGCAGCTCCACGTGCATCACCAGCCCCGAGAGTGGCACCAGGGCACAGAGACCTGGCGCAGGGCTCTGCTATACATCAAGTGTCAGGATGATATAGTGTGCTGGCAGCTTGCCAGGCCGGAGGCTACGACGGAGGCTCGCATTCCTGCTCACGGCCATTATGACGCACGTGGAGTTACTACTCTTAATGACGTGGGAGACTCGAGTTTTCCTGGAAGCAACAACATAAATGCACCGTTCATCACAAGAACCAGTTTATACAATAACAAGCAGGTCACCAAACTCAAGAACCGCGCCGGGAAGATCCATAATAACGGTGTGCCGTCACCGGTATTTGAAGTACCGTATTTTTTGTTTTATAAGATGCATTGGATTATAAGACGCAACCCAAATTTAGAGATAAAAAAGGTGAAAAAAAAATAAACATTGGGTCCGTCTTATACTCCGGTGTTGTCTTACCGGAGGGGGGCAGCAGTGGTGGTGATGTGGGTCACAGAAGGCAGAGGTTGTGCTGGCATCAGCAGCGGCGGTCAGTGGCGGCAGCAGCGGCGGTCAGTGGCAGCAGTAGGTTTGTGGTGTCAGTGGCGGCAGGTTTGTTTTGTCAGTGGCGGCAGGTTTGTGGCAGGTCCGTGGCGGCGGCAGCAGCGGCGGGTCCGTGGCGGCGGCAGCAGCGGCGGGTCCGTGGCGGCGGCAGGTCAGTAGTGGAGCAGGCCGGTGCGGTGAGTGTCCCAGTGTCCACGGTCCAGGTTGAAATGGTGACGCCTGGAGCGGCGCATGCGCAGATGGAGCTCTTATCCAAGAGCTCCATCTGCGCACGCGCTGAGTCCCGGCGCCATCATTTGAACTGGGACACTCACCGAACAGCCATTTGCCCGCACGCACAGAGTGGCAGCCGGCCTCCAGGACAGAGAGGGAGCTGGCACAGACAGGCACCCGGCCGCCCGCATGCAGCTACAGGCACCCAGCCCCCTTAACGCACCCGGTCACCACACAGACAACCCCCTCTGGTAAGCTATATTTGGATAATAAGATGCACCCCTCATTTTCCTCCCAAATTTTTGGGAGGAAAAGTGCGTCTTATAATCCGAAAAATACGGTAGGCGTTGTTGGAAGCCATATACTATGCACCATGGCGCCCCCTAGGACTGGTTTGGTAGGAAGTTTTGCAGTGTTTTTGGTATTTATTGATACGGTACTTACTCTGCTCATTGCTTTCAGAGGGGAAATCCTCATGCCGCAGGAAGAATTTCACCTCCTCCTTTCGGGGACCCCATTTCTGCAAGTGCTCGAACATCAGGTGATCAAAGGGCAACGGGCGTTCTAAAGAAAGAATTGTTGCAACAGATAAAACAATTGCAAAAATACAGAAAACACATGCATTTCATAAATGGACCCCAAAATAAACAGATTTCATTATGAAGAGATGTGGGCCTGGAGCGCAAGAGCTTACAATCTATGAGGAAATAGGAGGTGATGGTTACTGCTGAACAAAGGGATAACTGTGACACAGGCCGGCTCCACGCATCCATGTGCCCAGACCGGTGATGGGTCTCCTGACCTGAACTCAACAGCTTTGCAAACATACATGAAGCAGTTGAGTTTAGGTCAGGAGACCCATAACCAGTTCATACTTACACCAATCACCCACAAAGGCCATGGATTGCCGATGGGTGACCTGGCCAAAAAAGTACAGGAGTGAGTTTCTAAAATGTGATCGGCCTGTCTAAACAGACGCTTATAATAGTAGTTGTTGGGAATTAAGCGGATTGTCTGGGGCAGTGCATTCCAGTGAATTGGAGCAGCATGAGAAAGTTTTGGAGATGGCAGTAGGAGGTTCCGATTATGGGGAATATTAGTCTTGGATCATTAGAAAACTGGACAACACGAGTGTTAGAGATCTAGAGTGGTGTAGCACTGTGGAGAGGATGGGTAGGGTGGTAGGCAGATGAGGGAGGAGATGTAAGGTGATGCAGCACTGAGAAAAGAGGTAGGATGCTATACGGATAGGGAGAAGATGTAGGGCAGTGCAGCACTGTGGAGAGGACGGGTAGGAATGAAGACAGGTGAGGGAGGTGATGTAGGGTAATGCAGCTCTGAGGAGATGAATAGGATGCTACACAGATGGGGAGGAAATGTAGGGCTGTGCAGCACTGAGGAGAAGCTGGGTAGGAAGGTAGACAGATGGGGAGGAGATGTAGGGCGGTGCAGCACTGAGGAGAAGATGGGTAGGACGCTATGCAGATGGGGAGAAGATGTAGGGCTGTGCAGCACTGAGAAGAGGACAGGTAGAAAGGTAGAAAGATGAGGAGAAGATGTAGGGCTATGCAGCACTGAGATGATGGGTAGGAAGGTAGATAGATGAGGAGGAAATGTAGGGTGGTGCAGCACTGAGAAGACTGGTAGGATGCTATACAGATGGGGAGGAGATGTAGGGCAGTGTAGCACAGTGGAGAGGATGGTAGGCTGGTAGACAGGTGAGGGAGGAGATGCAGGTCTAAGGAGAGGAGTAGGATGCTATACGGATGGGGAGGAGATGTAGGGCAGTGCAGCACTGTGAAGAGGATGGGTAGGATGCTATACAGATGGTGAGGAGATGTAGGGCAGTGCATCACTGTGAAGAGGATGGGTAGAGTGACACAATACAATATAAAATAATCACCCTCAACTGTCTACAATAGATGGGAAACCTGTATAGTGACGGGCACAGAGTCATGGGTACACTAGTTGGATTATGGGATGACCTAGGCTGCAGCAGACCGGTGAGTGGAGATGATGATGATGGAGTGTTATTTTCTTGTCCCTCTGTAACGCTGTGATCTGCATTGTCACCTGATTCTTGTCCGGTCGTTGCACAGATCACACAGGAGACATTGCAGGACGGACGATCAAAGCATTTTTATTTCCCATGTGCTGATACTAAGTGGTACAAGTCTGACAGAGGAGGAGCGCAGCACAGAGGAGCGTGTCCTCCTGTGAGACTACAGCATTAAATAATAAAGTCCGGTATAGACTCCAGGTCTGCGGTGACCTTGTCAGTGTCGGCTTATCGCACACAGTAACAGCTGTCCGGCTGAGACGAGCGGCAGAGCCCCAACCAGATTTACTATGCTCAAAAACCATTACCAGAATGAATCATCAGGACGGGGAAGAGGGAAGAAAAATCCTCAAAATCCATGAGTCACCCCCGCTGCGTTCCTGACTTTATAAAGGTTCTGTCAGGAAGCGGCTCAGGCGCTCAGAAGAGACGGGCGCGCTAATGCATGTCAGCAGCAAACATCTGGAAGCCGGAGCCCCCGGCACCGACCAGCGCCAACAAACACTACATGCCTCCACAAGAGGGGGAGACGGGGGGCGCACGCTGCACGGCCTATCCGATCCGGTTAGATAATGTGTCCCTTATTGTGTATGCAGCAGAGCGGGAATTATTAGACGCATTCATCCAAATTGTTATTTGGAACAGAAAAATTACTCAGCGGTAATTAATGGGGCAAACAGCAGCCGAGGCCAAGAAGAAGAGCTGCACTGTGTAACCACGGGGAATACCGCCACTATGTGAGGGCCGCTATTACACCGCCACAGCCCTGTGCACATCACCGAAGGGTACCGCTCCATCCCCTGCTGGATCACCGTCTGCAGGATCCCATCCCCCGCTGGATCACCGGCTGCAGGATCCCATCCCCTGCTGGATCACCGGCTGCAGGATCCCATCCCCCGCTGGATCACCGTCTGCAGGATCCCATCCCCCGCTGGATCACCGGCTGCAGGATCACCGTCTGCAGGGTCACATCCCCCGCTGGATCACCGTCTGCAGGGTCACATCCCCCGCTGGATCACCGTCTGCAGGGTCACATCCCCCGCTGGATCACCGTCTGCAGGGTCACATCCCCCGCTGGATCACCGTCTGCAGGGTCACATCCCCCGCTGGATCACCGTCTGCAGGGTCACATCCCCCGCTGGATCACCGTCTGCAGGGTCACATCCCCCGCTGGATCACCGTCTGCAGGGTCACATCCCCCGCTGGATCACCGTCTGCAGGGTCACATCCCCCGCTGGATCACCGTCTGCAGGGTCACATCCCCCGCTGGATCACCGTCTGCAGGGTCACATCCCCCGCTGGATCACCGTCTGCAGGGTCCCATCCCCCGCTGGATCACCGTCTGCAGGGTCCCATCCCCCGCTGGATCACCGTCTGCAGGGTCCCATCCCCCGCTGGATCACCGTCTGCAGGATCCCATCCCCCGCTGGATCACCGTCTGCAGGATCCCATCCCCCGCTGGATCACCGTCTGCAGGGTCACATCCCCCGCTGGATCACCGTCTGCAGGGTCACATCCCCCGCTGGATCACCGTCTGCAGGGTCACATCCCCCGCTGGATCACCGTCTGCAGGGTCACATCCCCCGCTGGATCACCGTATGCAGGGTCACATCCCCCGCTGGATCACCGTATGCAGGGTCACATCCCCCGCTGGATCACCGTCTGCAGGGTCACATCCCCCACTGGATCACCGTCTGCAGGGTCATATCCCCCACTGGATCACCGTCTGCAGGATCCTATCCCCTGCTGGATCACCGTCTGCAGGATCCTATCCCCAGCTGGATCACCGTCTGCAGGATCCCATCCCACGCTGGATCACCGTCTGCAGGGTCACATCCCCCGCTGGATCACCATCTGCAGGATCCCATCCCCTGCTGGATCACCGTCTGCAGGACCCCATCCCCTGCTATTTCAAGTGTCTAAATACAAAATCCCAGACTTACTGGTAACAGTGTCTCACCGCAGTACCCCATATACACCTGCTAGGAGAATATTTGGGCACAGTACCCCATGTACACCTGCCAGGACAGGGTTGGGGCACAGTACCCCATATACACCTGCTAGGACAGGATTTAGGCACAGTACCCCATATACACCTGCTAGGACAGTATTTAGGCACAGTACCCCATTTACACCTGCTAGGACAGGGTTTGGGCACAGTACCCCATGTACACCTGCCAGGACAGGGTTTGGGCACAGTACCCCATGTACACCTGCCAGGACAGGGTTTGGGCACAGTACCCCATATACACCTGCTAGGACAGTATTTAGGCACAGTACCCCATTTACACCTGCCAGGACAGGGTTTGGGCACAGTACCCCATATACATCTGGTAGGACAGGGTTTGGGCACAGTACCCCATATACACCTGCTAGGACAGGGTTTGGGCACAGTACCCCATATACATCTGCTAGGACACTATTTGGGCACAGTACCCCATATACATCTGCTAGGACAGTATTTGGGAGCAGTATCCCATATACACCTGCTAGGACACTATTTGGGCACAGTACCCCATATACACCTGCTAGGACACTATTTGGGCACAGTACCCCATATACACCTGCTAGGACACTATTTGGGCACAGTACCCCATATACACCTGCTAGGACAGTATTTGGGCACAGTACCCCATATACACCTGCTAGGACAGTATTTGGGCACAGTACCCCATATACACCTGCTAGGACAGTATTTGGGCACAGTACCCCATATACACCTGCTAGGACAGTATTTGGGCACAGTACCCCATATACACCTGCTAGGACAGTATTTGGGCACAGTACCCCATTTACACCTGCTAGGACAATATTTGGGAGCAGTACCCCATATACACCTGCTAGGACAGTATTTAGGCACAGTAACCCATATACACCTGCTAGGACAGTATTTAGGCACAGTACCCCATTTACACCTGCTAGGACAGGGTTTGGGCACAGTACCCCATGTACACCTGCCAGGACAGGGTTGGGCACAGTACCCCATATACACCTGCTAGGACCGTATTTAGGCACAGTACCCCATTTACACCTGCCAGGACAGGGTTTGGGCACAGTACCCCATATACAGTGCCTACAAGTACTATTCAACCCCCTGCAGATTTAGCAAGTTTACACATTCGGAATTAACTTGGCATTGTGACATTTGGACTGTAGATCAGCCTGGAAGTGTGAAATGCACTGCAGCAAAAATAAGAATTATTCTTACCGATAATTCGGTTTCTAGGACCTTCCACGACAGCATAGGAGGTTGTCTCTCCACGCCCTAATTGGGACAGGAAGTTCAAGAGGTTTAAAAGGACCCTCCCACCTCCCACAGCCAGTGTCTTACAAAGAATCCATAGCATATGAGAAGTACCACACATTCAGTAATATATGAATACAAAGGGGAGGGAATTACCTGCTGTCGTGGAAGGTCCTAGAAACCGAATTATCGGTAAGAATAATTCTTATTTCTCTAGTCCCTTCCACGACAGCATAGGAGGAATACCAAAGAATTGATACCTAGGGGGGGACCACAGCCTGCAGGACCTTCCTGCGAAAGGCCAAATCCCTGTTGGAATCCAGATCCAACCGATAATGCTTCGTTAACGTATGGAGCGAAGACCACGTAGCCGCCTTGCAGATCTGCTCAGGGGAGGCCCCTGCCCGTTCAGCCCAGGAGACAGAGGTAGCTCTGGTGGAGTGTGCCGTAAATCCGGTAGGTGGAGAGAGATGCTGAGCGAGGTAGGCGTCTCTAATTGCCCGCACAATCCAGTTGGCGACGGTACTCTTAGCTACCTTCCTGCCCTTATTTCGACCAAAGGGCTGGATAAACAGGTTACTATCAAGGCGCCAAGAAGCAGTAACCTCCAGGTACTGCAATACAGTCCTACGGACATCCAAAGAATGAAACACTTCCTCACCGGGAGTCCGAGGATTCTGACAGAAGGAAGGCAGGATGATGGACTGAGAACGGTGGAAATCCGAAACCACCTTGGGAAGGAAGGAAGGATCCAGCTGAAAAACAATGCTGTCATCTCTGATGGTCAGGTAAGGTTCCCGAATAGACAAAGCCTGAAGTTCTCCGACTCTGCGAGCAGACGTGATAGCCACAAGAAAAGCAGTCTTGTGAGAAAGAGAACGAATGTGACAAGAGCACAGAGGCTCAAAAGGTGACTGAGATAGTCCGGTAAGGACCACATTGAGATCCCAGCGAGGCGTCAGGACCCTCTGACGTGGACAGAGTCTACTAGCGGACACAAAGAACCGACGGATCCAACGATGATCTGCCAGAGCAGTGTCAAAGACTGCACTGAGGGCTGACACCTGAACTTTCAGGGTGCTAGGCCGAAGGCCTAAGTCCAATCCACTCTGGAGAAAGTCCAGAATCTGCGCAATATTAGGCTGAAGTGGGTCAGGAGGCCGAGAACCACACCAGGAGGAAAATTTCTTCCAGATTTTGTTGTAAATACTATTAGTCACTGGTTTACGGTTCTTCTGCAGGGTAGCCACAACCCTGTCAGAAAGCCCTTGGGCCTTCAGTGCCCGGGCCTCAGAAGCCAGGCAGCCAAGTTGAGTTTCTGGGGAGCCGGATGGAAAATCGGACCCTGGGACAGTAAGCTGGGGTCCGAACCTAAGAGGACTGGGCCGTCTATTCCTAGAGTCATGACCAGGCTGTACCAACTCCTCCGATGCCACAGCGGAGCTACCAGTATAGTTGGGACCCCCTCGTCTCGGATCTTCCTCAGGGCCCTTGCGAGAAGAGGAAGAGGGGGGGAACGCGTAAGCGAGGCAAAAGGGCCAATCGTGGCAGAAAGCGTCTACTCCTAACGACTTGTCCCGTGGGTTCAGGGAGAAATATGTTGCGACCTTGCGATTCTCTGCCGAAGCAAAGAGGTCCACCTCTGGAGTACCCCACCTTGCCACCAGAGAGCAGAACACCGCCTGATCCAGGCTCCATTCCCCCGGATGAACATCCCGACGACTCAGGAAATCCGCCTGAAGATTTAGTGAGCCCTTCAGATGGACTGCAGAAAGGGATAGCAGTGATTGTTCCGCCCAATGAAAGATCCGGGAGGACACTGACTTCAGGGCGCCTGAGCGTGTACTGCCCTGATGGCGGAGATGTGCCACTGTTGTGACATTGTCTGAATATACCAGGACGTGAGAGTCTCGGACGAGGTCCTGAGCCGCAAGGAGGGCTTCCCTGACTGCCCTGAGCTCCCGGTAGTTGGAGGATTGGGAGCTGACGTAAGGACTCCAGACCCCTTGAAATGGGGAATTGCCACCATTGCACCCCATCCTCGCAGGCTGGCATCTGTGGTCAGTGTAACCAGGGGTGCCTGCGTCCAGGCAACCCCCACCTGTAGGTTGCTGGGCCGCAGCCACCAGAGAAGGGATGAGGAGACGGGCCCCGAGAGGCGAAACCGTCTGTTTAGGGATGACGGGAGTCTGTCCCAATGTGCCAGGATATGATCCTGGAGACACCGAGAATGGGCCTGAGCCCACCTGACTGAGGGAATGCAGGACGTCATGGAACCCAGAGCTGACATAACCGCTCGAAGCGTCGGGCGAGCCTGCCTGCGAAGCTTTGATATTTTGGCTAACAGAGCTACCTTGTGGCCCTCCGGGAGAAAAGATGCCTGTCGGAGTCCAGCAGCACTCCGAGAAACTGCCGAGTGGAGGAGGGGTTTAACTGTGATTTTTTGAGATTGGGAATCCATCCCAGGGACCGAAGGATTCCCAAAGACTTTTCCACATGGCTCCGGAGGGTTGGAGCAGATGGAGCCATGAGAAGAAAGTCGTCCAAATATGGAACCAGACAGATACCCTGCAATCTTATGAAGGCGACCACCTCTGCCATGATCTTTGAAAAGATCCTTGGCGCCGAGGAGATCCTGAAGGGAAGTACATTGAATTGGAAATGAAGCACTTCCTCCCCCTGTAGCACCGCAAACCTGAGGTATTGCCTGTGACCCGGATGGACGGGCACATGGAAGTAGGCGTCTTTCAGATCTATAGAGGCCATCTGGTGGTGTAGACCTATCAGGGGAATAGCTGATTTTACTGACTCCATCTTGAACTGCCGGTACCTGACCTGACGGTTTAGACGTTTTAAATTGATTATTATACGGACGTCGCCAGACGGCTTCTTGACAAGGAAGAGGCGAGAGTAGTGTCCTACCCCTTCTTCCCGACTCGGGACTGGGGAAACGACCCCCGCGTGCATTAGCTCTATAATCTTTGCGTACAACAGAGCCTGTGAAACCTGCGACGCCAGAGCAGTGACTCGGAGACCCGGACGAGGGGGGGAGATGAATTCTATGAGGAGACCTTCCGAGACGATCTTCAGAACCCATTGGCAAGTGGTTATGGACCGCCACTGGGGAAGAAACGCCGAGAGTCGTCCCCCCACCCGGGCCGAGTCACTGTTTGTCCTGCTGAGGACGTTGTTGATGGGGAGGGATGAGGATGTTTCTCCCTCTACCCTTAGGATAGCTCCACCTGCCTGCCTTCCCTTTCCCTCTGGGCTGGGAGGCCTGAGGCATCGAGGGACGAAAGGACCGCTTCCTGGTGGGTCTAGGATCAGGCAAGGCCTTACGATCGGTCGCCTTGTCCAGAAGATCATCCAGGGCAGGCCCAAACACCAAATCCCCTTTAAACGGAAGGGAGCAAAGCCTCATTTTGGAGGTGGAGTCTCCACTCCAGGCCTTAAGCCAGAGGGCACGTCTGGCAGAGTTAGAAAGAACTGAGGTCCTGGCCGCCAGGCGGACAGATTCCACCGAGGTATCTGCCAAAAAACCTGGTAGCCTTCCTAAGCAAGGGAAGGGATTCCAGTAATTCCTCCCTAGGGGTCCCTTGGGAAATATGAGCCTCCAACTGGTCTAACCACCTAATTAGGGACCTGGATACACAAGTGGAGGCAATGTTAGCCTGAATAGAAGAAGACGATGCCTCCCAGGATCGCTTCATCAGGCCTTCTACCTTCCTATCCATCTGATCCTTCAGTTGGGAAGTATCTTCAAAGGGAAGAGCCGTTTGTTTAGTTACCCTAGCCACCTGTACGTCTACTTTTGGGACCTCCCAATGTAATCCAGAAGGTTCTAGGAGGAAACCGGCGTCTAGGGTCACTCCGTACCCGCCTCTCAGGAAATTCCCATTCCTGAGAGACAATATCCAGAATATTGGCATGAACTGGAAATCCTAACTGTTTGACTGATTTCAGGCCAGCAAACATTTCATCCTGGATTGAGGGAAGAGACTGCACTTCCTCTAACCCCATAGTGCTCCGAACTGCCCCAATAAGAGCCCCCAAATCTTCTGAGGGAAACAGAAAGGACTGGTCAGACCCCCCAAAAGGGAAATCCTTCATCAGGACCCTCAGAGGTGGAATCAGCGTCCTCCTGATCAGACGGGGTCGACTGGAGTCTCCTCTTCTTTGGAGAAGAGGGTCCAGGGGCAGGGCCAGGAGCAGGGCCAGGAGCAGGGCCAGGAGCAGGGAGGGAGGCCAGGGAGGCCCTAATCTCCTGTTTCATCATGGACCGCAACTCGTCTATCAGGGACGGTTGTTCGGCTCTAATAATCTGGTCCGTGCATTGTTGGCAAAGCTTTTTGTCCCATACTGCAGGGAGCTTCTTTATACAGACAGGACATTTTTTTATTTTTTCAAATCTGTCAGGTCTATCCGGCTTATCGGACTTGTCAGCCTTCTCTGACTTCTCAGGCTTCTCTGATTTTTCATTTCTGTCAGTTTTCTTAGTGGCCTTGTCCTCCTAGAAACCACAGACCAGAGAGCCATAAATCATCTGACTGAGACCTATGTCCGAGGGACCATCCCCCTCCATACTTACAGTAGCAGGGGGCACACTGGGTTCTGCAGATGCAGCTGCAGCGGAAGACATGACAGGGAGCACGGTTGCTTACCATGATCTGACGTCTTCACGGCAGCCCTTATGCAAAAGGGCCTGCCCCCCCAGTGACGGCTGACGTTCCCCGCCTCCCGCATCCGGTCCCGGACAGGCCCAGCCAGCGTCGGCGTGTCCTCCACGCTGCCTCCGCAAACCAGAAGCGCTCAACCGGAAGTCCGCAAGACCGGAAGTCCCGCCCCCGGGAGCACTTCCGGATCGCTCCGGCAGCGTGCATGCAGGAAGCGGCCGGCGGCTCATGGAGGACGCCGGCCGGGGAGCTCAACAGCCTGCATAACCCCTAAGGAGGCTCCGGAAGGCTGGAGCAGCGGTCCCTCACATCGTGAGGGAACAGCAAGGGAGGAGCGGTGAAGGCCCGACCGATGCTGTCCGGCTTAAGGTAACAGGGGAAAGAAAAATATTATACTGTAGTTCGCCGGCCACCACAGCATAGGAGAAAAATAAAAAACCTCTCCATGCCCCATGGGGACAGGAAAGACACTGGCTGTGGGAGGTGGGAGGGTCCTTTTAAACCTCTTGAACTTCCTGTCCCAATTAGGGCGTGGAGAGACAACCTCCTATGCTGTCGTGGAAGGGACTAGAGAAAAGAATGTTATTTCTTTTTTTATATTTTTTTTTTTTTTAAATTGTGAAAAGTTTATTCAGAGGGTCATTTATTATTCAAACCCTCAAACCACAAGAATTCTGTTTGGTTCCCCTAAAGTATTAAGAAGTATTTCAGGCACAAAGAACAATGAGCTTCACATGTTTGGATTAATTATCTCTTTTTCCAGCCTTTTCTGACTAATTAAGACCCTCCCCAAACTTGTGAATAGCACTCATACTTGGTCAACATGGGAAAGACAAAGGAGCATTCCAAGGCCATCAGAGACAAGATCGTGGAGGGTCACAAGGCTGGCAAGGGGTACAAAACCCTTTCCAAGGAGTTGGGCCTACCTGTCTCCACTGTTGGGAGCATCATCCGGAAGTGGAAGGCTTATGGAACTACTGTTAGCCTTCCACGGCCTGGACAGCCTTTGAAAGTTTCCACCCGTGCCGATGCCAGGCTTGTCCGAAGAGTCAAGGCTAAGCCAAGGACAACAAGGAAGGAGCTCCGGGAAGATCTCATGGCAGTGGGGACATTGGTTTCAGTCAATACCATAAGTAACGTACTCCACCGCAATGGTCTCCGTTCCAGACGAGCCCGTAAGGTACCTTTACTTTCAAAGCGTCATGTCAAGGCTCGTCTACAGTTTGCTCATGATCACTTGGAGGACTCTGAGACAGACTGGTTCAAGGTTCTCTGGTCTGATGAGACCAAGATCGAGATCTTTGGTGCCAACCACACACGTGACGTTTGGAGACTGGATGGCACTGCATACAACCCCAAGAATACCATCCCTACAGTCAAGCATGGTGGTGGCAGCATCATGCTGTGGGGCTGTTTCTCAGCCAAGGGGCCTGGCCATCTGGTCCGCATCCATGGGAAGATGGATAGCACGGCCTACCTGGAGATTTTGGCCAAGAACCTCCGCTCCTCCATCAAGGATCTTAAGATGGGTCGTCATTTCATCTTCCAACAAGACAACGACCCAAAGCACACAGCCAAGAAAACCAAGGCCTTGGTTCAAGAGGGAATAAATCAAGGTGTTGCCGTGCCCTAGTCAGTCTCCTGACCTTAACCCAATTGAAAACTTGTGGAAGGAGCTCAAGATTAAAGTCCACATGAGACACCCAAAGAACCTAGATAACTTGGAGAAGATCTGCATGGAGGAGTGGGCCAAGATAACTCCAGAGACCTGTGCCGGCCTGATCAGGTCTTATAAAAGATGATTATTAGCTGTAATTGCAAACAAGGGTTATTCCACAAAATATTAAACCTAGGGGTTGAATAATAATTGACCCACACTTTTATGTTGAAAATTTATTAAAATTTAACTGAGCAACATAACTTGTTGGTTTGTAAGATTTATGCATCTGTTAATAAATCCTGCTCTTGTTTGAAGTTTGCAGGCTCTAACTTATTTGCATCTTATCAAACCTGCTAAATCTGCAGGGGGTTGAATACTACTTGTAGGCACTGTACACCTGCTAGGACAGGGTTTGGGCACAGTACCCCATATACACCTGCTAGGACAGCATTTGGGCACAGTACCCCATATACATCTGCTAGGACACTATTTGGGCCCAGTAACCCATGTACTCCTGCTAGGACAGTATTTGGGCCCAGTACCCCATGTACTCCTGCTAGGACAGGGTTTGGGCACAGTACCCCATATACACCTGCTAGGACAGGGTTTGGGCACAGTACCCTATGTACACCTGCTAGGACAGTATTTGGGCACAGTACCCCATATACACCTGCTAGGACAGTATTTGGGCACAGTACCCCATATATATATGCTAGGACAGTATTTGGGCACAGTACCCCATATACACCTGCTAGGACACTATTTGGGCACAGTATACCATATACACCTGCTAGGACACTATTTGGGCACAGTATACCATATACACCTGCTAGGACAGGGTTTGGGCACAGTACCCCATGTACACCTGTCAGGGCAAAGTTTGGGCACAGTACCCCATATACACCTGCTAGGACAGGGTTTGGGCACAGTGCCCCATTTACACCTGCTAGGACAGTATTTGGGCACAGTACCCCATATACACCTGCTTGGACAGTATTTGGGCACAGTACCCTATGTACACCTGCTAGGACAGTATTTGGGCACAGTACCCCATAAACACCTGCTAGGACAGTATTTGGGAGCAGTATCCCATATACACCTGCTAGGACACCATTTGGGCACAGTACCCCATGTACACCTGCTAGGACAGGGTTTGGGCACAGTACCCCATTTATACCTGCTAGGACAGGGTTTGGGCACAGTACCCCATATACACCTGCTAGGACACTATTTGGGCACAGTACCCCATATACACCTGCTAGGACAGTATTTGGGCACAGTACCCCATATACATCTGCTAGGACAGGGTTTGGGCACAGTACCCCATATACACCTGCTAGGACAGGGTTTGGGCACAGTATCCCATACACACCTGCTAGGACACTATTTGGGCACAGTACCCCATATACACCTGCTAGGACAGGGTTTGGGCACAGTACCCCATATACACCTGCTAGGACAGTATTTGGGCACAGTACCCCATATACACCTGCTAGGACACTATTTGGGCACAGTACCCCATATACACCTGCTAGGACACTATTTGGGCACAGTACCCCATATACATCTGCTAGGACAGTATTTGGGCACAGTACCCCATATACATCTGCTAGGACAGTATTTGGGCACAGTACCCCATATACACCTGCTAGGACAGTATTTGGGCACAGTACCCCATATACACCTGCTAGGACAGTATTTGGGAGCAGTATCCCATATACACCTGCTATGACACTATTTGGGCACAGTACCCTATGTACACCTGCTAGGACACTATTTGGGCACAGTATCCCATATACACCTACTAGGACAGGATTTGGGTGCAGAATACCATATTAATTTGCTGATACCCCATATGCACTTGCAGGTACGGCATTATATATCTGCACCCATGCAGCATTACCCCATGAGTGCCTGCCGTTACATGGCTGCAGTGCCCACAAATGCTCCACCTGTTGCAGAATCTGACATGCCCTGCTTGTTTAGTGTGTTGCTGCAAAATTTCACAACTACTGCCAGAGACCAGGACGCCCCACCAGAGAACAGAGCGCCCCACCAGAGAACAGAGTGCCTCGTCAGAGACCGGGGTGCCCCGCCGCCAGAGACCACAGCGTTCAAGCTTCATTTCATTCTTCCATTATAGGATGACCTACCGTTCCCGCGCCACACTTCTGCCAGGTGGCACGCGCCTTCTCCAGGCTCCTTGCAGAACTCCACCACATCTCGGCACGTCGTCTCAGGAGTTATTGGGACTTCGGTTAATATTTGTTCATTATTACTAAGAAACACGGTTAAAATAGTCTGAAAGAGAAAAAAGAAAGCGGCGGTTACACAGGAGCAGTGATAGCAATGTACAGCACAGGAGCAGTGATAGCAATGTACAGCACAGGAGCAGTGATAGCAACGTACAGCACAGGAGCAGTGATAGCAATGTACAGCACAGGAGCAGTGATAGCAACGTACAGCACAGGAGCAGTGATAGCAATGTACAGCACAGGAGCAGTGATAGCAATGTACAGCACAGGAGCAGTGATAGCAATGTACAGCACAGGAGCAGTGATAGCAATGTACAGCACAGGAGCAGTGATAGCAATGTACAGCACAGGAGCAGTGATAGCAATGTACAGCACAGGAGCAGTGATAGCAATGTACAGCACTGGAGCAGTGATAGCAATGTACAGCACAGGAGCAGTGATAGCAATGTACAGCACAGGAGCAGTGATAGCAATGTACAGCACTGGAGCAGTGATAGCAATGTACAGCACAGGAGCAGTGATAGCAATGTACAGCACAGGAGCAGTGATAGCAATGTACAGCACTGGAGCAGTGATAGCAATGTACAGCACAGGAGCAGTGATAGCAATGTACAGCACAGGAGCAGTGATAGCAATGTACAGCACAGGAGCAGTGATAGCAATGTACAGCACAGGAGCAGTGATAGCAATGTACAGCACAGGAGCAGTGATAGCAATGTACAGCACAGGAGCCATACACAATGAAGGAGACTATTCCAGCTGGTGTAGGATGATCACAGGATTGCTCATGATTTGGGGTTCGGAGATGAGGAACGTGCGGACCACTCACAAGGTGAAAACAAATAGGGACTCACAATGGGATGGAAAACTGTAAAGTCACCAGACAGGACACAGTTGTTACTGCTCAGTGTGAACAGAGGCGATGATGTGCAGATGTGGGAGTAAATAAGCAATGCTAATGTGCGGGTGCCCGGGGCGTCCTCCGCAGGCTCAGCTCCTGCCTCCGAGTGTACACACAGGACACAAACTAGGTCACCAAAGAGCACGTCTCCGCAGTCCCCACACAGGGCACACGCTTTATTTATGGGTAGTTTTCAGTATCTCAACATTTGTGCTGCACTTTTCTTACTTTCTGATAAACGCAGAACGTATTGAGCATTATGGAATCCAAAGCTGTTATTTATCAAACGTCTTTATGAAATCGCCTTCATTATCTACTTACACAAGTCCCTGATACACCGGAGGAAGAACAGCAAGAAAATATAATATACAAATAATGCATGGACGAAAGTATAGGGAAACATTCCGAGCAGCCGTACGTCACCAAGCACAATGCCGAGCCGTACGTCACCAAGCACAATGCCGTGCCATACATCACCAAGCACAATGCCGAGCCGTACGTCACCAAGCACAATGCCGATCTGTACATCACCAAGCACAATGCCGAGCGTCACCAAGCACAATGCCGATCTGTACATCACCAAGCACAATGCCGAGCGTCACCAAGCACAATGTCGAGCCGTACGTCACCAAGCACAATGCCGTGCCATACATCACCAAGCACAATGCCGAGCCGTACGTCACCAAGCGCAATGCCGATCTGTACATCACCAAGCACAATGCCGAGCGTCACCAAGCACAATGCCGATCTGTACATCACCAAGCACAATGCCGAGCCGTACGTCACCAAGCACAATGCCGTGCCATACATCACCAAGCACAATGCCGAGCCGTACGTCACCAAGCACAATGCCGATCTGTACATCACCAAGCACAATGCCGAGCGTCACCAAGCACAATGCCGAGCGTCACCAAGCACAATGCCGATCTGTACATCACCAAGCACAATGCCGAGCGTCACCAAGCACAATGCCGAGCCGTACGTCACCAAGCACAATGCCGAGTCGTACGTCACCAAGCACAATGCCGAGGCGTATATCACCAAGCACAATGCCGAGCCATACATCAAGCACAATGCTGAGCCGTACATCATCAAGCGCAATGCCGAGCCGTACATCACCAAGCACAATGCCGAACTGTACATCACCAATCACAATGCCGAGCCGTACATCACCAAGCACAATGCCGAGCCGTACATCACCAAGCACAATGCCGAGCCATACATCAAGCGCAATGCCGAGCCGTACATCACCAAGCACAATGCCGAGCCGTACATCAAGCGCAATGCCGAGCCGTACATCAAGCGCAATGCCGAGCCGTACATCAAGCGCAATGCCGAGCCGTACATCACCAAGCACAATGCCGAGCGTCGGATGGAGCAGTATAAAGCCGCCACCACTGGACTCTGGAGGAGACGTGTTCTGTGCAGTGATGGATCACACTTCTGTGTCTGATATAGGAGTCAGAGTTTGGTGAATGCAGGAGAACGTTACCCCCGGACTCTATTGTGCCCGTTGTACAGTTTGGCAAAGGAGGATAATGCTCTGGATTTGGTTTATTTTTCAGGAGTTGGCTTTGGACACTTAATTTCAGTGAAGGGACATAAAAGCATGGGGGAGAGCGCTGACTGAAGAATATGACCGGCCGTACAGAGCCCAGACGCAGCAAAAACGGCCTGCGTGAACATAGCCTAATAATGGCTAAAAAAACACAGCTACTGAAACAAATTAAAAAATAAATAGAATCACAGGAAAATCCATAGCAAATAAATAATATATATATATATATATATATATATATATATATATATATATATATATATATATATATATATATATATATATATATTCAGCAAAAGAAAACATCTATACAATTACAGTAAAAACCACAGCAAATAAAAAAATATATATCTATAAAATCAGAGTAAACACCAGCTTTTTTTTTTTACTGCCAAGAGTAAATTTACCTGCAGGAAAAAAAGCAATGTGTGACCAGTCTAAATAACCTTTGTTCCAGAATAATATTATATAATATTATAATTACATTATATATATATATATATATATATATATATATATATATATATATATATATATATATATATATATATATATATATATATATATATATATATATATATATATATATATATATATATATATATATATATATATATATTTTTTTTTTTTTCTTCTTTTTTTTTTTTTTTTAAAAATTGGACAATTATTTGACTGTTTTAAAAGATATTTTGCTTTTTATTTCTTAATGGAAATTGACTATCTGGATGACATATTAGCTATAAAATTTGGGGATTTTTGAAAACTAGACTGACCCTAATGGAGCAGATACCAGCACCTGCGAGGACACAATGGGTCACGCAGTGGGGTAAAACTTCTATAACTAAAATAAGGAGCGACGTCTGAGAACGGAGTGAAAATCTGATTCCAGAAGAAAAGAAAAAAAATAAAATCCAGAAATCCAAATAGTATTTGGACCTAGACACAAATCATTGTTTCCTGGGTTATTGATGTCTTCATGAACAATACACAAAGCCGCCGCCGCCGTCACATGAGCCGACATCTGATTATCTATAGATATGTCTGATCCGTGTTACTTTCTTCTGTGTGCCACCCAGCTTTCCCTGGCCTCTGAATGGCAGATGTGACCTTAAATTCTCAATGCAATAGAGTCAATTTTTTGCCCGTGCAAATACTATGATGACCCATTTAGCTCTGCTACATCTGTAGAAAGAAGAGCGCTACCTTTTTCTGGATGATCTTCTTTGATATGGCCCCAGCCTTATCCCGGGGCAGTGACTTGTCCTTGGCTTTATTTATGAGGCTTTGCAGGATCATGGCGAACAGATTCTTCATGTGAAATTGCGCAGAAAAAGGGGGACCATTTAGGGGAAAAGAAGCGGTGGGACCCCGGATCTCAGGGACGAGACCTGTGCGCTGGAGCGGGGCTGCTGGTATTTGGAGGACGGAGCGGCTATGAGCGCTGATAAGAAGCAATGAGGACACAAAGCAGCCGCGGATGTGACAGCTCCACGATACGGAGGATCCAGCTTCACCTAATTAGGCAACAAGCGCTGGGAGAGATCAGTACGACGCGTACCCTGGGGGCGGCGAGAACATGGGGGCAAAAAGCCATCCGAGGACTGGACGGAGACCAGAGCATGCCGGACCCTCATATTGTGGGGACATGGGATTTCAGGTTAGGTCACCGAATTCAGAGGTGGTCGGGGGGCTTCCAGATTTAACAAAACTGCAATGTAGACAATTGAGAGGTCCATTGTGCAAGCGCTGCACTAAAAAACGGATCCGTCAACGGGTAAGATCTGGTCTCCCATACACTTCAAAAGCATCTGTCTACTATCCAAAAAACTGTCACTTGACATAAATATGGTTATATTATTACCTGGTGTAATTGCTGCTCTTCTCCTGAATCCGGCGCCTCTCCATTCCTGAGATATGGCCTCTTCATCCCTGTATATAAATCTAGACTTTATAGCCAAATGGGTGTGGTCTTAAGAATACGCAAAAACATTGAAGAGCACGCCCACTTGCCTTAACATGCAAATAGACATAAAGGAAAGAGGCTCTTCAGACCACGCCCAGTTGTCAAACTTTATATACAAAGAAGCGGGGGCCATCTCTTAGAAAAGGGATGCAGCTAGATTTACATAGAAGGAATAGGCTCCTCTAAGACCACGCCCAGTTGTCAAAAAATGTGTATACTAAAAAGGGGGGGGGGGCAAGCTAGATTTACATACAGGGAATAGGCTCCTCTAAGACCACACCCAGTTGTCAAATAAACTTTATATACAAAGAAGGGGGGCCGCTAGATCTACATACAAGGAATAGGCTCCTGACACCACGCCCAGTTGTCAAATAAAATTTGTATACAAAGGGGAAGCTAGATTTACATACAGAGAATAGGCTCCTCTAAGACTACACCCAGTTGTCAAATAAAATGTGTATACAAAGAAGAGGGGCTGCTAGATCTACATACAGGGAATAGGCTCCTGAGACCACACCCAGTTGTCAAATAAAATGTGTATACAAAGAAGGGGGGCTGCTAGCTTTACATAAAGGGAATAGGCTCCTGAGAACACGCCCAGTTGTCAAATAAAATTTGTATACAAAGAAGGGGGCTGCAAGATTTACATACAGGGAATAGGCTCCTCTGAGACCACACCCAGTTGTCAAATAAAATGTGTATACAAAGAAGAGGGGCTGCTAGATCTACATACAGGGAATAGGCTCCTGAGACCACACCCAGTTGTCAAATAAAATGTGTATACAAAGAAGGGGGGCTGCTAGGTTTACATAAAGGGAATAGGCTCCTCTGAGACCACACCCAGTTGTCAAACTTTAAATACAAAGAAGCGGGACCGTCTCTTAGAAAAAGGGAGGCAGCTAGTCAGATTTACATACAGGGAAGAGGTCCTCTGAGACCACGCCCAGTTGTCAAATAAAATGTATATACACAGAAAGGGGGGCAGCTAGATTTACATAAAGGGAAAAGGCTCCTTAGACCACGCCCAGTTGTCAAACTTTATATACAAAATAGCGAGGGCCGTCTTAGAAAATTGGAAGCAGTGGGATTTACATACAGGTAAAAGGCTCCTCTGAGACCACACCCAGTTGTCAAACTTTATATACACAGAAAGGGCGGGGCAGCTAAATTTGCATACAGGGAAGAGGCTTCACCGAAACCACGCCCAGTTGTCAAATAAACCTTGTATACGAAGAATCTAGGGCTGTATCTCAGAAAAGAGGAGGCATATTAATAAAAAATAAACATCGCCAGCTTCAGGAGAGCAGTGGCAAAAAAATTACTTCTCTCTGACAAGTGACCGCTCCTCTGTGAAAAGGATTTGACACCAGAATTCATAAAAGAAACTGGATAATTACTAAATGGATATCTTAGACCTGTTGAGGCTGATGTACTTACTTTGATGATGCATGTAACAATGGCTGCTTACCATTAATAACAGGGAGTACAACCTTAGCTTTTAGTGTCAGGGCAGCTCAGCCATTCTGCCATGGTTTTTCATAGTAAGCACACCAGCCTCATCAGGTCTAAAGGATCTGTTTACGCTGTTTGGGTTGTAAAAATTGGATGACAGATCCAGCTGAATAATAATATATGATGGCTACGGGTGCACTGCAGATGTGCGGTGTTCCCTGCGAGATCCCAGAACGCTTCTGCATCGGATGCCATTACTACACGGGACAATAATGTGATGAGCCAGCTCCAGGAAGGAAGAGGGGAGGAGCGGGGCTGTGCCCTGACAAAACATTCGGGCTTTGTGTTTGGGATCTATAGACTCATATCCTGCTGGAGCGGAGGGACGTGGGTCGTAAAAGGGATAATCAATTGTTATACAAGTAATGGGCGCTCACTTTTTGGATGAGTCAAAAAAAACAACAAAAAAAAGATGGCAGCCAATGACCTTCCCACCGCGCCCACACATTCCTTTAATTAGATCCAAGACATTAATATGCACCAGGTCCCCAGAGAGTGGTCCGAATGTGGAGACGCTGAAGGGGGATTTGGATGCCGAGGAACAACTGAAAATGTCACTTGTTGGCTGCTCTGCCCAAGAAAGTGCCAGTGCCTAGTAAAGCCCTGGTAATATACCCAGAAAGGAGGACAGGGCAGAAGGGCAAGAGAAATGGTGGTCTTAATGAAGGTGTGCTTATAGAGGGGGCACAAGGGGCAGCCGCAGCCAGGACCCGGCGGCGAAGGGAGCCCCAAGTCAAAAATGAAGAGATTAGAATCATAAAACGAAACATGACATCTGTGACCAGTTATAGGTTTTACATTGGAGACCCCGAAGCGTAAATTTACACCTCAGGACAAAATATTTAAGATTATCCTAAGGAAGTTAAAAGGGTATTCCCATTTTCATGATCTTATCCCAATACATAGAAGGCGTAAAAATAATATCAGTAAACACATCCAATTGTCTCCTCCTTAAGCTGGGTTCACACATAGCGACAGCGACAACGACATCACTGTTAAGTCACTGTGACGTAGCAGCGACCTTGTATGTCACTGTTATGATCGCTGCTTAGCTGTCAAACACAGACGATCATAACGTCGCTACATGTGCAGAGAGCAGGGAGCCGCGCACACTGCTTAGCGCTGGCTCCCTGCTCTCCTAGCTACAGTACACATAGGGTTAATTAACCCGATGTGTACTGCAGCTACATGTGCAGAGAGCAGGGAGCCGGCACTGGCAGCGAGAGCGGCGAATGCTGGTAACGAAGGTAAATATCAGGTAACCACCTTGGTTACCCGATGTTTACCTTGGTTACAGCTTACCGCAGCTGCCAGACGCCGGCTCCTGCTCCCTGCTCGCTTCATTTCGTCGCTCTCTCGCTGTCACACACAACGATCTGTGCGTCACAGCGAGAGAGCAACAATAAAAAAACGAACCAGGGCTGTGTGTAACGAGCAGCGATCTCACAGCAGGGGCCAGATCACTGCTCAGTGTCACACACAGCGAGATCGCTAATGAGGTCACTGCTGCGTCACAAAAAGCGTGACTCAGCAGCGATCTCGCTGTGTGTGAAGCACCCCTTACATCTGTGACCTAGTCTCCCGGTACTTACCTGCACGTAACCTCAGATCCTCACAAGATCTTCTTCTCTGCTCCTCTCTTATCTCCAATTCCCACCATCGCATCCAAGATTTCTCCCGTGCCTCCCCCATACTCTGGAATGCTCTGCCTCAGTACATCAGACTCTCCCCTACCGTGGAAAGCTTTAAGAGGAACCTCAAGACCCACCTCTTCCACCAAGCCTACAACCTACAATAGCCCTCAGTCCAGTAGACCACTGCACAACCAGCTCTGTCCTCACCTATTGTACCATCACCCATTCCCTGTAGACTGTGAGCCCTCGCGGGCAGGGTCCTCTCTCCTCCTATACCAGTCTGTCTTGTACTGTTAATGATTGTTGTACATATACCCTCTTTCACTTGTAAAGCGCCATGAAATAAATGGCGCAATAATAATAATAATAATAATAATAATTAGAAATGTAGTATAGTTCTCCTGATTATCCATGTCTCTTACCTCATGTGAAGGTTATTGCAGCTTAGGAATCCTTGGTTACAACCACTCATATAGTGACAGTAAGTTGCTAATTGTCTTACCTCATGTGCAGGGCATTGTAGCTTAGGTATCCATGGTTACAACCACTCAGTGACAGTTACTTGTGGTCTTACCTCATGTGCAGGGCATTGCAGCTTAGGTATCCATGGTTACGTCCACCTATAGTAACAGTTACTGCTCGTGGTCTTACCTCATGTGCAGGGCACTGCAGCTTAGGGTAGCCATGGTTCCGTCCACTCACAAAGTTAGCTGCCTGTGGTCAAAACCATGGATTCCTAAGCTGCAATGCCCTGCACATGAGATAACAGACATATCTATAGCAGGAGAACTATACTACATTTCTAATTGGAGGGATGTGGCGGCGGCTGCTGCTGCTTGCTGCTGCTACTACTACTACTACATAATGGGATAGGACCTTGGAGATGGGAATACTCCTTTAAATTTACACTTCCGGACAGAAACTAAGATTATTCTAAGGAACTCCATTGGGTATTCCTATCTCCAAGATCCTATCCCAATATGTAATAATATTAGCAAATACCTCCAATTAGAAATGTAGTATAGTTCTCCTGATTAGTTATATCTCTTACCTCATGTGCAGGGCATTGCAGTTTAGGTATCTGTGGTTACGAACACAAGCAACTAACTAGCTGTCATTACATGAGTAGTCATACCCATGGATATCTAAGCTGCAATGCCCTGCACATGAGGTAAGAGACATGTATAGTTCTTCTCGTTATGTCTGTTACCTCATGTGCAGGGCATTGCAGCTTGGCTGTAACCATGGATACCTACTCATACAGTGACAGTTAGTTGCTCGAGGTCTTCACCATGGATACCCAAGCTGCAATGCCCTGCACATGAGGTAAGAGATATAACTAATCAGGAGAACTATACTACATTTCTAATTAGAGGTATTTGCTAATAATAATAATAAATAATAATAATAATAATAATAATAATAATAATAATATTATTATTACTACACCTACTACATATTGGGATAGGATCCTGGAGATGGGAATACACTTTAATTGGGTTATTTTACATTCCTTTTTTTTCCTCTCTCCAGGATCTGGTAGCCACTTTATTTAGAACAAGAAAGCTGCCATTACGGAGCGTGTTATGACAGCGGAGCCTGCGCCATCATCTCTGCACAGACAAAACAACTGCTGAGTGTTTAGGAGATGTATCTGAGCCGCCATAATCCCTGAATCATGCTGTGGAATCCCGGACCCCGGCTCCGCACAACATGTTTCCTGCTGGTGCTGAAAAGTCAATGACAGGGATATAAAACCCTCCAACTCCTCACATGATAACGCCCCGGTGTAAATATGCAAGGCCCGAGAGCCGAGTCACAAGGACAAGAGATCCAGGGGTGCAGGAAGGAACACAGGGGGCGCTGCAAGTC
>NC_134364.1:61865462-61937962 GCF_048569485.1 Anomaloglossus baeobatrachus | reverse complement strand
GCGCAGTTTCATCTGCGTCCACTTCAATGGGACATTCTCCGCAAATGGGACAGGAGGTCGACGTCCCTAGACAGGAACGTCTCCCTTTCACGGGCAGCCAAAACCTCTCTTCAGTGGTGGCTTCTTCCCACTTCTTTGTCGAAGGGAAAATCCTTCCTGCCCCCAACCTGGGCTGTGGTCACGACGGACGCGAGTCTGTCAGGGTGGGGAGCGGTCTTCCTCCACCACAGGGCTCAGGGAACCTGGACTCAGCCAGAGTCCTCCCTTCAGATCAATGTTCTGGAGATAAGGGCAGTGTATCTAGCCCTAAAGGCGTTCCAGCGGTGGCTGGAGGGCAGGCAGATCCGAATACAGTCGGACAACGCCACGGCGGTTGCGTACATCAACCACCAGGGCGGCACACGCAGTCGTCAAGCCTTCCAAGAAGTTCGGCGGATTCTTCTTTGGGCGGAAGCCACAGCCTCCACCATCTCCGCAGTTCACATCCCGGGCGTAGAAAACTGGGAAGCAGACTTTCTCAGTCGCCAGGGCATGGACGCAGGGGAATGGTCTCTTCACCCGGACGTGTTTCAAGAGATCTGTTGCCGCTGGGGAACGCCGGACGTCGACCTAATGGCGTCTCGGCACAACAACAAAGTCCCGGCATTCATGGCACGGTCTCAAGATCAGAGCTCTGGCGGCAGACGCATTAGTTCAGGATTGGTCGCAGTTTCGACTGCCTTATGTATTTCCTCCTCTGGCACTGCTGCCCAGAGTGTTACGCAAGATCAGGTCCGACTGCCGCCGCGCCATCCTCGTCGCTCCAGACTGGCCGAGTAGGTCGTGGTACCCGGATCTGTGGCACCTCACGGTGGGTCAACCGTGGGCACTCCCAGACCGACCAGACTTGCTGTCTCAAGGGCCATTTTTCCATCTGAATTCTGCGGCCCTCAACCTGACTGTGTGGCCATTGAGTCCTGGCTCCTAGCGTCCTCAGGGTTATCTCAGTCACATCACTTCGGAGAGTGTCTGAGCTTGCAGCGCTGTCATGCAAAGCCCCCTTCCTGGTGTTTCACCAGGATAAGGTGGTTCTGCGTCCGGTCCCGGAATTTCTCCCTAAGGTGGTATCCCCTTTTCATCTCAATCAGGATATCTCCTTACCTTCTTTTTGCCCTCATCCAGTTCACCAATGTGAAAAGGATTTGCACTTGTTAGATCTCGTGAGAGCACTCAGGCTCTACATTTCTCGCACGGCGCCCCTGCGCCGTTCTGATGCGCTCTTTGTCCTTGTCGCTGGCCAGCGTAAGGGGTCGCAGGCTGCCAAGTCAACCTTGGCTCGGTGGATCAAGGAACCGATTCTTGAAGCCTACCGTTCGTCTGGGCTTCCGATTCCTGCAGGGCTGAAAGCCCATTCTACCAGAGCCGTAGGTGCGTCCTGGGCATTGCGGCACCAGGCTACGGCTCAGCAGGTGTGTCAGGCGGCTACCTGGTCTAGTCTGCACACTTTCACGAAACACTATCAGGTGCATACCTATGCTTCAGCAGACGCCAGTCTAGGTAGGCGAGTCCTTCAGGCGGCGGTTGCCCACCTGTAAGAAGGGGCCGTTTTTCGGCTCTTTTTAATCGAGGTATTCTTTTACCCACCCAGGGACTGCTTTTGGACGTCCCAATTGTCTGGGTCTCCCAATGGAGCGACAAAGAAGAAGGGAATTTTGTTTACTTACCGTAAATTCCTTTTCTTCTAGCGCCTATTGGGAGACCCAGCACCCGCCCCTGTTCCCTTCGGGCTGTTGTTCTTTTGTGTACACATGTTGTTCATGTTGAATTGTTCTTTTGGTTCATGGTCTTCAGTTCTCCGAACATCCTTCGGATTGAATTTACCCTAGACCAATTTATAAGTTTCCTCCTTCCTGCTTTGGCACCAAAACTGATGGGCCCGTGATGCACGGGGGGGTGTATAGGCAGAGGGGAGGGGTTACACTTTTTAAAGTGTAATATTTTGTGTGGCCTCCGGAGGCAGAAGCTATACACCCAATTGTCTGGGTCTCCCAATAGGAGCTAGAAGAAAAGGAATTTATGGTAAGTAAACAAAATTCCCTTCTTTAACAGTAATAACTTTTTTTTTTTTTTTTTCTTTCCTCCTTCAAATTTGGGGTGCGTCTTATAATTCAATGTGTCTTTATAAAAAGAAAAATACAATATATAGAGAGAGAGATAGATAGAGATGCGTGAATGGAGTCCCAGGACCGGTCAGTAATTTGTGACCCCCGTTGTGAAGCCCTGAAAACCGCCTCTTACCTGACAGCAGCTGCGGCTGTTCTTTTGCTTAGCCGGCTGGGCGTGACGTCGTGCCAGGCTTACAACTTTTTTTTTTTTTTTTTAAAGATCCGCAGGTAAGCCGGTTCACTTGGGAGCGTCTGGCAACCACAGATTAGTCCCTTGAATCGACTTCCATTATGTCGAATAGTTGACATGTTTTTACTATATGCTCCTGATAGAAGCAAGATCTGACTGCTGATGTGTTTATATGTTTGATCCACAGGTTGGCGCTCTTGCGGTGAGTGGTAAAGAGGAGGAGAACCCGTATGACGGAGAGCTGACGTTCTTGGGCCGAGCCCTCGCACAATTACCTGTTGACTTGCAGCTGGGAAAGCTCATAGTCCTCGGCCACGTGTTTGGATGTCTGGATGAGTGTCTGATTATAGGTAGCAGCTGCAGATTAGATGTAATGTTGCATTTTTCGGTTTTATTTCTCATACTAACCTCGTCCTTTGCCTTTCCTCCATCTCACAGCTGCAGCCCTGTCACTCAGGAATTTTTTTGCGATGCCATTCAGGCAGCACTTGGATGGATATAGGTAAATATCCCATAGTAATATAGTGTTGTCATTATTTTTTTTTTCTTTATCATTTTGGATGTAACTAATGTTAACCTCAATGTCACTTGATGGACAGGAGCAAACTAAGTTACGCCGGGCACAGCAGAAGCGACTGCATCGCACTCGTAGATGCCTTCAGGGTAAATTTCTAGTGTCTGTATAATTTTAGCTAATTTGTCAGAGATTTGTGGAATATACTTATTTCTATTTATAAATTTTTTTTTTTCTTTTTTTTTTTTTTTCCCTCTGCAGTACTGGCAAGAGTGCAAGGAGAGAGGTGATCTGAGGCTCCCCAAGGTATGCAACATCGAACCTGTATTCACTTACCCCAAAAAATGTCATACCCAAAGTACCAATAGAGAAATCAAGTATTTTACGAACAGTTAGAGATTTTCCAATTTATTTTTTTTAATCCTTCACAACCTTTGATGTGTATTTACGTCAAAGGTCATGTCTATGCCTTTGATGCGGGCTCGCACGCTGAGCCTACATCAGTCATCCTGTGCCTCTAACAGCCGCAGGTGGATCATACAATTGGAAGGTTTTGTTTTTTTACCACTTAAAATAAAACTCTACATGTTTGATTCTGCGTACTGACCCTGAGAATCATATTACCAGACTAATTTTTTTATTTTATTTATTTATTTATTTATTTATTTATTCATTCATTCATTCATTCATTCATTCATTCATTCATTCATTCATTCATTCATTCATTCATGCATGCATTGATTTATTCAATATAATTTATTTATTTATTTTTTTTATAAATTTCACTGCAATTCAAATGTTTTTGCCCTGTTTACTAGGACACTATACAATTCAATGAATGGTTTAATTCAAAAACTACAACTTGTCCCGCAAAAAAAAGCCCAGATATGGCAATGTTGATAGTAAAATAAAAAAAAACATTTCTTCGGCGCTCCATTGGGAGACCCAGACGATTGGGTGTATAGCTACTGCCTCCGGAGGCCACACAAAGCACTACACTAAAAAGTGCAAGGCCCCTCCCCTTCTGGCTATACACCCCCCGTGGGATCACGGTCTGCTCAGTTTTATGCTTTGTGCGAAGGAGGTCAGACATCCACGCATAGCTCCACTGTTTAGTCAGCAGTAGCTGCTGACTATGTCGGATGGAAGAAAAGAGGGCCCATACTAGGGCCCCCAGCATGCTCCCTTCTCACCCCACTTTTGTCGGCGGTGTTTGTTAAGGTTGAGGTACCCATTGCGGGTACGGAGGCTGGAGCCCACATGCTGTTTTCCTTCCCCATCCCCCTGAAGGGCTCTGGTGAAGTGGGATCTTACCGGCCTCCAGACTCTGAGGCCGGGCTCCATCCACAGACCCGGAGATCCTGCTGGATACGGAGCTAGGGTGCCGTCAGGGACAAGGCCCTGCAACATTCAGGTACTCTGTGTCCCCGGGCAGACAGGCACAGACACACTCCAGCGTTGCTGGGTGTTCTAGTGCGCCGGGGACAGTAGCGCTGCGCGCTTGGGGTTATACTCACTGCAGCTTTGCTGAGTGAGTTTATGTGTGGGGAACTACCGCGCCGGCCGCCATGGTGACTGCGGCGCGGCTGAGACTTGTGGTGCGCCGGGGACTTCGCGCCGACCGTGCTTTTACGACGGCAGCGCTTGTAAATCTAGTCCCCGGCTTCTGCGGCCTAGTTACGCTTCGTTCCCGCCCCCAGCCCTGTCAGTCAGGGAAGGGGAGAGACGCTGTACAATAGTCAGCGCCGAGGGCTGGAGTCTTATTTACATACTCCAGCCCTCTCACTGGGCACAGTGGGACGCCAGTTCCCGCTCTTTGTCTGCAGCACGCCCACGGCCCGCCCCTCTTCACAGGACGCCGGCAGCCATTCCTGCACGCAGTCTGAGCTGGAGAACGGACATAGCCCTGGGAGACCCAGACAAGGGATTCTGGCGACCACACACCCGCTGTTAAGCGGGCGGTAAGCAGCAACTAGGTGCTGACCCCACTAGTGCCACAGTGTAGTTTTTGTGTACTTTTGTCTGTACCTATATATTGCACTGTACGGTCGCTTCTTGGCTTATACCCCTATATTGCTCTGAGGAGACAACAGCATGTCATCCGCAAAAAGCAAGGGTGCCAAGGCACAGGCTTTATATGCTGCCTGTACCGCATGTGGGGCTGATCTACCGGCAGGTTCACCTGACCCCCATTGTGTGCAATGTTCGGTCCCTGTGCCACTTCGTCAGCCGGAGTCTATGCTAGTAGTGGCCCAGGCTGAGACGCCTGTGAACCCTGCCCCGGTGACGGGGACAGAATTTGCAGTTTTTGCTGATAAGATGTCTGTGACTATGACAAAAATTCTAGAAACCTTGCAGTCCAGGCCGGTCACTCAGACCATGGGCACTGCTGATTCAATGTTTCCCGGTCCCCCTCAGTTGGAACTAATCCGTGCTCCAAGGGGGTCCCAGACATCACAGGCTGAAGGCTCTGACTCGGACGACAGTCCCAGGCAGCCTAAGCGAGCTCGCTGGGAGAGACCCTCGGCGTCATCACGCTGGTCAGGGTCTCAGCGAGAGGATTCTCTGTATGATGAGACAGAACTAGGTGATCAGGAGTCCAATCCTGAGACTGCTCTCAACCTGGATACCCCTGATGGTGACGCCATGGTGAATGATCTTATAGCGGCCATCAATAGACTGCTGGATATTTCTCCTCCAGCGGAGGAGGCAGCAGCACAGCAGGAGAAATTCCATTTTGGGTATCCCAAACGTAAATTGAGCTCTTTTCTGGACCACGCGGACTTCAGAGAAGCAGTCCAGAAACACCATGCTTATCCAGATAAGCGTTTCTCCAAACGTCTTAAGGATACACGTTATCCCTTTCCCCCTGACGTGGTCAAACGCTGGACCCAGTGTCCAAAGGTGAACCCCCCAATCTCCAGGCTTGCGGCTAGATCCATAGTTGCAGTGGAAGATGGGGCTTCACTTAAAGATGCCAATGACAGACAGATGGACCTTTGGTTGAAATCTGTCTATGAAGCTATCGGCGCGTCGTTTGCTCCAGCATTCGCAGCCGTGTGGGCACTCCAAGCTATTTCAGCTGGTCTGGCGCAGGTGGACTCTGTCATACGTCCATCAGTGCCGCAGGTGGCGTCCTTGACTTCGCAAATGTCTGCGTTTGCGACTTACGCTATCAATGCGGTCTTGGACTCTACCAGCCGTACGTCAATGGCGTCCGCCAACTCGGTGGTTTTACGCAGAGCCTTATGGTTAAAGGAATGGAAAGCAGATTCTGCTTCCAAAAAATGCTTAACCAGTTTGCCATTATCTCAAGACAGACTGTTTGGTGAGCAATTGGCGGAAATCATTAAACAGTCCAAGGGTAAGGACTCTTCCTTACCCCAGCCTAGATCAAGCAAACCTCAACAGTGGAAGGGACAGTCGAGGTTTCGGTCCTTTCGAGGTTCGGGCAGGACCCAATTCTCCTCGTCCAAAAGGACTCAGAAGGAGCAGAGGAGCTCAGATTCCTGGCGGACTCACTCACGCCCAAAGAAAGCAGCCGGAGGAACCGCTTCCACGCCGGCTGCCTCATGACTTTCGGCCTCCTCTCTCCGCATCCTCGGTCGGTGGCAGGCTCTCCCGCTTTTGCGGCATTTGGCTGCCACAGGTCAAAGACCGGTGGGTAACAGACATTTTGTCTCACGGGTACCGGATAGAGTTCAGTTCTCGTCCTCCGCCTCGGTTCTTCAGAACTTCCCCACATCCCGACCGAACCGATGCTCTTCTGCAAGCGGTGTGCTCGCTAAGGGCAGAGGGAGTGGTGATCCCTGTTCCTCTTCAGGAACGAGGTCAAGGTTTTTACTCCAATCTGTTTGTGGTGCCGAAAAAGGACGGCTCTTTCCGTCCTGTTCTGGACCTAAAACTGCTCAACAAGCACGTGAAAACCAGGCGGTTCCGGATGGAATCCCTCCGCTCCGTCATTGCCTCGATGTCTCAAGGAGATTTCCTAGCATCAATAGACATCAAAGATGCTTATCTCCACGTGCCGATTGCTCCAGAGCACCAGCGTTTTCTACGCTTCGTTATAGGAGACGAACACCTTCAGTTCGTAGCCCTGCCATTTGGTCTGGCGACAGCCCCACGGGTTTTCACCAAGGTCATGGCAGCAGTGGTAGCAGTCTTGCACTCTCAGGGACATTCGGTGATCCCTTACTTAGACGATCTACTTGTCAAAGCACCCTCTCAAGAGGCATGCCAACACAGCCTGAATGTTGCGCTGGAGACTCTCCAGACTTTCGGGTGGATCATCAACTTTTCAAAGTCAAACCTGGCACCGACTCAATCACTAACGTATCTTGGCATGGAGTTTCATACTCTCTCAGCGATAGTGAAGCTTCCGCTGGACAAGCAGCGGTCTCTACAGACAGGGGTGCAGTCTCTCCTTCAGGGTCAGTCGCACCCCTTAAGGCGCCTCATGCACTTCCTAGGGAAGATGGTGGCAGCAATGGAGGCAGTCCCGTTCGCGCAGTTTCATCTGCGTCCACTTCAATGGGACATTCTCCGCCAGTGGGACGGGAAGACAACTTCCCTAGACAGGAAACCCAGCACCCGCCCTGTTGTCCTTCGGGATTTTTGGTTGTTTTTCGGGTACACATGTTGTTCATGTTGAATGGTTTTCAGTTCTCCGATGTTACTTCGGAGTGAATTTGTTTAAACCAGTTCTTGGCTTTCCTCCTTCTTGCTTTTGCACTAAAACTGGTGAGCCAGTGATCCCACTGGGGGTGTATAGCCAGAAGGGGAGGGGCCTTACACTTTTTAGTGTAATGCTTTGTGTGGCCTCCGGAGGCAGTGCTATACACCCAATCGTCTGGGTCTCCCAATAGGAGCTAGAAGAAAAGGAATTTACGGTAAGTAACAAAATTCCCTTCTTTCTTTCCTTCCTGCAATCTGGTTTGGAAAAAGGCTTATCGCTTGGCTCCCTTAAAGGGCAAGTCTCAGCGCTATCGGTATTTTTTCAAAAGCGTCTAGCACGACTTCCTCAGGTACGCACGTTCCTGCAGGGGGTTTGTCACATCGTCCCTCCGTACAAACGGCCGTTAGATCCATGGGATCTGAACAGGGTACTAGTTACTCTCCAGAAGCCGCCCTTCGAGCCTCTGAAGGATGTTTCACTTTCTCGACTTTCACAGAAAGTGGCCTTTCTGGTAGCGGTCACGTCTCTTCGGAGGGTATCCGAGCTGGCAGCGTTGTCATCCAAAGCTCCCTTCCTGGTTTTTCACCAGGACAAGGTAGTGCTGCGCCCGATTCAGGAGTTTCTCCCTAAGGTGGTATCCTCCTTTCATCTCAATCAGGATATCTCCTTACCTTCCTTTTGTCCTCATCCAGTTCATCGGTTTGAAAAGGATTTACATTTGTTGGATCTCGTGAGAGCACTCAGAATCTACATTTCCCGCACGGCGCCCCTGCGCCGCTCGGATGCACTTTTTGTCCTTGTCGCTGGTAAGCGCAAAGGATCGCAGGCTTCCAAATCCACCCTGGCTCGATGGATCAAGGAACCAATTCTTGAAGCCTACCGTTCTGCTGGGCTGCCGGTTCCATCAGGGCTGAAGGCCCATTCTACCAGAGCCGTGGGTGCGTCCTGGGCATTACGACACCAGGCTACGGCTCAACAGGTGTGCCAGGCGGCTACCTGGTCGAGTCTGCACACTTTCACCAAACATTATCAGGTGCATACCTACGCTTCGGCGGACGCAAGCCTAGGTAGAAGAGTCCTGCAGGCGGCAGTTGCCTCCTCGTAGGAGAGGGCTGTTTTGCAGCTCAAACTTGAGGTATTACTTTACCCACCCAGGGACTGCTTTTGGACGTCCCAATCGTCTGGGTCTCCCAATGGAGCGCCGAAGAAGAAGGGAATTTTGTTACTTACCGTAAATTCCTTTTCTTCTAGCTCCAATTGGGAGACCCAGCACCCGCCCTGTTTCCTTCGGGATTTTTGGTTTTTTCGGGTACACATGTTGTTCATGTTGAATGGTTTTCAGTTCTCCGATGTTACTTCGGATTGAATTTGTTTAAACCAGTTATTGGCTTTCCTCCTTCTTGCTTTAGCACTAAAACTGAGCAGCCCGTGATCCCACGGGGGGTGTATAGCCAGAAGGGGAGGGGCCTTGCACTTTTTAGTGTAGTGCTTTGTGTGGTCTCCGGAGGCAGTAGCTATACACCCAATCGTCTGGGTCTCCCAATTGGAGCTAGAAGAAAAGGAATTTACGGTAAGTAACAAAATTCCCTTCTTCTTCATCGATCCTTATGGGAGACCCAGACCATGGGTGTATAGCTTCTGCCTCCGGAGGACACACAAAGTACTACACTAAAAAGTGTAGCTCCTCCCTCCTAGATTATACACCCCCTGGATAACCAAATATAGCCAGTTCAATGCTTTGTGTTCAGGAGGCACACATCCACACATGCATTCTCATCTGATTTTTAATTTTAAAGAGTTTGAAGAAAAGCGGGTCCAAGCCTGGACTCCCGGCATGTCCCTTCTCACCCCACTGTGTCGGCGGTGTTGTTAAGGTTGATTTCAAGGCTGGAGCCTTACATGCCGCGCTCCTTCACCATCCCTCGGGCTCTGGCTTGAAGTGGGAGCCAGCACGGTTCTCACTGCTTTGCAGGAGACCGGTCTCCATCCGCAGCCCTTTCAGGACCCTGCCGGACGGAGCACTCATCCCTCAGGGACCTGGCCCTGCGTCTCACAAGCTAAGTATTGAGACGTTATTGTCAGGGGGGTCCCTTGCACTTTAATGTTGGGGAGAGTGTGTTATGTAACCTTTGTGACATTTCCGGCCGGTTCTCCGGTTTTCACCAGAGAACCGCGCCGAGGGTGCCTGCGCGCCGGCCGCATTGTAAAATTTAGGCCCCGGCTTCGGCTGCTGCCTAGTTTCGTTTTCACTGCCCCTGCATGTCAGTCATGCAGAGGGACAGTGCGGCGCCGCCCACCGGCCGTTCAGCACAGGGGAGGACACTCCTCTCTGAGGAGATGTTTCCCTCCCCTGTATATCTCCTTGGCCCTCCGGTTCCCGCTCTTGGACTAGGCCCCGCCCCCCCTCCTCACTCCGGCGCCATTTTATCAGCGGTCTCACACTGATCGGCGCTGGCTGCTGCATCTCTGCAACCTGTCTGGGGGTCCGAGCTGTGGGATCCGGAGGGCACACAAAACGGTCTGGTAAGCTACAACCTCTGGTTGTGGACCTTCTTATACACTCTCTGGGGGTCATTATGAAGGAGTGTGTTCTTTACTGCAGAGCCTCCACCTCAGCAGCATGTCTCACACTAGGAGCAAGGCTGCAAGGCTGTACTCAATATGCACTGCATGTAAGCTCGTACTGCCTGAACCGAGCACATATCCTCATTGTGATGCCTGCTCTAACATGGTGGTGCCTCAGCCTGGAGTCTCCCCAGTGGTCCCTCCGGCTGCTCCAGCCCCGGTGGCTGAACCCCCGGCTTAGGTAGAATTGTTTTCTAAGTCTATCTCCCAGTCCTTTGCCGACTCCATGGGACAGCTGTCCCGGACTCTGCTGACCATGCATCAGCCCACTTCTCAGGGCGCCTCTGCTGCTTCGGCTCGCTCTGCAGAGCTCAGAGGATTCTTCATCTGCTCCCAGACCCTGTCCTCCTAAAACGAGACGCAGGGTCCCCTCTCCTTCCTCGTCCCGCGGCTCTGATTCACGAGCCGTCTCGCTTGACGAGGAGGATGTCTTTACTGGGGGCTCGGACGCTACCTCCATGTGCCCCATTGATCTGACCGAGGGTGATGCAGATGTTAGTGATTTGATTGCGTCCATTAATTCTGTACTGGACCTCAATCCGCCAGTATCAGAGGAGCAACCCTCTCTGGCAGAAAAGCACCAGTTTACCTTGCCTAAGAGAACAAGGAGTGTGTTCTTTAACCACTCCAGTTTTCAAGCCACTGTGTCCAAGCCCAGAGCCTGTCCTGACAAACGCTTCCCAAAGCGTGGTTCTGATGACCGTTTTCCTTTTCCACCAGAGGTGGTCAAGCAGTGGGCTCACTCACCAAAGGTAGACCCTCCGGTGTCTAGACTCTCAGCCCGGACAGTTGTATCTGTGGCTGATGGCACCTCACTTAAGGATCCCACTGACCGCCAGGTTGACCTCCTGGCCAAGTCTGTCTATGAGGCGGCAGGGGCCTCGTTCTCCCCATCCTTTGCAGCAGTGTGGGCTCTCAAAGCCATCTCTGCTTCCCTAGAGGAGATGCATTCCCTCACTAGGGACTCTATGCCTGAATTGGTTGCCTTAACTTCCCAGGCTTCAGCCTTTTCAGCCTACGCCATGTCTGCCATGCTGGAGGCCTCTCACCGCACTGCGGTGGCCTCCGCTATTTCCCTCGCTATCCGCAGGATCTTGTGGCTTCGACAGTGGAAGGCAGATGCTTCCTCAAAGAAGTACCTTGCTGGGCTCCCATTTGCTGGGTCCAGGCTGTTCGGTGAACAACTGGATGAAATAATTAAGGAGGGTACTGGCGGGAAGAGTACTTCCTTGCCACAGACTAAAACCAGGAAACCTGTCCAGGGCTGGAACCAGTCGAGGTTTCGTTCCTTTTGTTCCTCTAACTGGTCGTCCTCTAAGCCCTCGGCCTCGTCCACTAACTCAGCCAAGGACCAGAAGCCCACCTGGCGCAAGAAGCCGCGTCCACAAAAGTCCGCAGGAGCTGCTGCCACCAAGGCAGCCTCCTCTTGACTATCTGGCCGAGCCAGCAACGTCCTTTGTCGGTGGCAGGCTCTCCCACTTTGGCGACGTGTGGTTTCAACACGTCTCCGATCAGTGGGTGCGGGATATCCTCTCCCATGGCTACAGGATAGAGTTCTCTTCCAGCCCGCTAAACAGATTTTTTCTGGCAACTCCCCCCTGCTCAAAGGCCGCCGCCTTCTCTCAGGCCGTGGCATCCTTGCAGGCCAACGGAGTAATTGTACCGGTTCCCGCCCGAGAACGGTTCAGAGGTTTCTACTCAAATCTCTTCCTAGTCCCCAAAAAGGACGGTTCCTTCCGGCCCATCCTGGATCTCAAGCTTCTCAACAAGCATGTTCAGGTGCGGCACTTTCGCATGGAGTCTCTGCGATCAGTCATTGCCTCAATGACCCAAGGAGATTTCCTGGCATCCATCGACATCAGAGATGCCTATCTGCATGTGCCAATTGCAGTTTCACACCAGCGTTGGCTACGTTTTGCAATCGGAGAGGAACATTTCCAATTCGTGGCTCTCCCCTTCGGGTTAGCCACGGCCCCTCGAGTATTTACCAAGGTCATGGCAGCAGTGGTTGCGGTTCTGCACCTCCAGGGGTTGGCAGTGATTCCTTACCTGGACGACCTTCTTGTCAAGGCTTCATCCAGTGCAGACTGTCAGCGGAGTGTCTCGCTCACTCTCGCCACGCTTGTTCAATTCGGGTGGCTTGTCAATCTGCCCAAGTCCACTCTGACCCCGACCCAAAAACTCACGTACCTAGGGATGCAATTTGAGACTCTGCCGGCACTTGTGAAGCTGCCCTTAGTCAAACAGCAGTCCCTCCATCTGGCGGTGCGCTCTCTGTTGAGGCCCCGCCGTCATTCCATCAGGCACCTCATGCAGGTGCTGGGTCAGATGGTGGCGTCAATGGAAGCGGTTCCCTTTGCCCAGTTCCATCTGCGTCCTCTGCAGCTGGACATTCTCCGCTGTTGGGACAAGCGGACTTTTTCCTTGCACAGGTTGGTGGCTCTGTCGCCACAGACCAGGAGCTCTCTTCAGTGGTGGCTTCGGCCCCTCTCTCTGTCTCAGGGACGCTCCTTCCTGACACCGTCCTGGGTGATCCTCACCACGGATGCCAGTCTATCCGGCTGGGGAGCAGTATTTCTCCACCGCCGAGCTCAGGGCACTTGGACTCCGTCCGAATCAGCCCTCTCGATCAATGTGCTGGAAATCAGAGCTGTGCTCTTAGCTCTCGTAGCCTTTCACCACCTGTTGGCGGGCAAGCACATTCGAGTCCAGTCAGACAACGCGACAGCAGTTGCCTACATCAATCACCAGGGCGGGACACGCAGCCGCCTGGTAATGTTGGAGGTTCAACGCATCCTTCAGTGGACGGAGGACTCCAAGTCCACCATATCCGCAGTCCACATCCCAAGCGTAGAAAACTGGGAGGCAGATTATCTCAGCCGTCAAACCGTGGACAACGGTGAGTGGGCTCTGCATCCGGCAGTGTTCCGGTCGATCTGCCGCAAGTGGGGCACTCCGGAAGTGGATCTAATGGCATCCCGGCACAACAACAAGGTCCCGGTTTACGTGGCTCGCTTCCACGATCCTCAGGCCTTTGCAGCGGACGCGCTGGTTCAGGATTGGTCCCAGTTCCGTCTGTCTTACATGTTTCCCCCTCTAGCTCTCTTGCCCAGAGTCCTGCGCAAGATCAGAATGGAGAGCCGTCGGGTCATACTCATTGCTCCAGACTGGCCCAGGCGAGCTTGGTACCCAGACCTGCTCCGTCTGTCCGTAGAGGTGCCGTGGCATCTCCCGGACCGCCCAGACCTTCTCTCACAAGGTCCGTTTTTCCGCCAGAATTCTGCAGCTCTCAGATTGACGGCGTGGCTCTTGAGTCCTGGATCCTGACGGCTTCCGGCATTCCTCCTGAAGTCATCTCCACTATGACTCAGGCTCGGAAGTCTTCCTCGGCCAAAATTTACCACAGGACTTTTAGAATTTTCCTGTCCTGGTGTCGTTCTTCCGGCCATGCCCCTTGGCCTTTTTCTTCAGCGCTCTATTGGGAGACCCAGACGATTGGGTGTATAGCACTGCCTCCGGAGGCCACACAAAGCAATTACACTAAAAAGTGTAAGGCCCCTCCCCTTCTGGCTATACACCCCCAGTGGGATCACTGGCTCACAAGTTTTCTGCTTTGTGCGAAGGAGGTCAGACATCCACGCATAGCTCCACTGTTTGTAGTCAGCAGTAGCTGCTGGCTATATCGGATGGAAGAAAAGAGGGCCCATATGGGGCCCCCAGCATGCTCCCTTCTCACCCGCGGTGGTGCTTGTAAGGTTGAGGTACCTATTGCTGGTACAGAGGCTGGAGCCCACATGCTGTTTTCCTTCCACATCCCCTGGAGGGCTCTGTGGAAGTGGGATCTTGCCGGCCCCCAAGCCCTGGGGCCGGGCTCCATCCACAGACCCAGAGAACCTGCTGGATTTGGAGCGGGAGTGCCGTTCAGGGACAAGGCCCTGCAACTTTCAGGTACTCTGTGTCCCCGGCAGGCACGGACACTCTCAAGGCTTGCTGAGCGTTATAGTGCGCCGGGGACTGTAGCGCTGTGCGCTGGGGTTAGGTCACTGCAGCTTTGCGGAGTGACGTTACATGTTGGGAACTACTGCGCCGACCGCTACTGGAGCGGCGGCGCAGCTGCGACTTGTGGTGCGCCGGGGACTTTGCGCCGACCGCGCTTTTACGGCGGCGGCGCTTCTAACTTTAGCCCCCGGCTTCTGCGGCCTAGCGCCGCTTCGTTCCCGCCCCCACCCTGTCAATCAGGGTAGGGGAGAGACGCTGCTCAATGGGCAGCGCCGAGGGCTGGAGCTTTATTTACATGCTCCAGCCCTCTCACTAGGCACAGTGGGAAGCAGGCTTCCCGCTTTTCGTCTGTATACGCCCAGGGCCCGCCCCCCCTCTCCACAAGGACGCCGGCAGCCATTACACATGCGGTCTGGCTGGGGAAAGGCAGCAGGCTCTGGGAGACCCAGACTAAAGGGATTTCGGCGACCACACACCCGCTCCTCAGCGGGCGGTAAGCTGCACTTTAGTGCTGGCCCCACTAGTGCCTCAGTGTTATATTGGTGTACTTTTTTCTTGGTACCATATATATATATATATATAGTTGCACTGTAAGGTCGCTTCTTGGCTGGACACCCTGTACTGCTCTGAGGAGGCAGCAACATGTCATCCGCAAAACGCAAGGGTGCCAAGGCACAGGCTGTGTACACTGTTTGTACTGCATGTGGGGCTAATCTACCAGCAGGCTCCAACGACTCTCATTGTGTGCAATGTTCAGTCCCAGTGGCACTTCGTCAGCCAGAGCCTATGGTGGTAGTGGCCCAGGCAGAGACGCCTGTGAACCCTGCCCCGGTGACGGGGACAGACTTTGCAGTTTTTGCTGATAAAATGTCTGTGACTATGGCAAAAATCCTGGAGACCTTGCAGTCCAGGCCAGTTGCTCAGACCATGGACACTGCTGTGTCTATGCTCTCCGGTCCCCCTCAGTTGGAACTAATCCGTACTTCAGGGGGGTCTCAAGCATCACAGGCTGAAGTCTCTGACTCAGATGACAGTCCCAGGCAGCCTAAGCGAGCTCGCTGGGAAAGACCCTCCACGTCATCACACTGCTCAGGGTCTCAGCGAGAAGAGTCTCTCTGTGATGAGACTGAGGACGGTGATCAGGATTCTAATCCTGAGGCCCCTCTCAATCTGGATGCCCCTGATGGTGACGCCATGGTTAATGACCTTATATCGGCAATTAATAGACTGTTGGATATTTCTCCTCCAGCCCCTTCTGCAGAGGAGGCAGCTGCACAGCAGGAGAAGTTCCATTTCCTATAACCCAAGCGTAAATTAAGTGCTTTTTTGGACCACTCTGACTTCAGAGAATCGATCCAGAAACACGACGCTCATCCAGACAAGCGTTTCTCTAAACGTTCTAAGGATACCCGTTATCCTTTTCCCTCTGAGGTGGCCAAACGCTGGACCCAGTGTCCAAAGGTGGATCCCCCAATTTCCAAGCTTGCGGCTAGATCCATAGTCGCAGTAGAGGATGGCGCTTCACTTAAAGATGCCAACGACAGACAGATGGACCTTTGGTTGAAATCTGTCTATGAAGCTATCGGCGCGTCGTTTGCTCCAGCATTCGCGGCCGTGTGGGCACTCCAAGCTATTTCAGCTGGTTTAGCACAGGTGGATGCTTTCATACATCCAGCAGTGCCGCAAGTGGCGTCCCTAACTTCGCAAATGTCTGCGTTTGCGACCTATGCTATCAATGCTGTCCTAGAATCTACGAGCCGTACCGCTATGGCGTCCGCCAATTCTGTGGTTTTGCGCAGAGCCTTGTGGTTAAAGGATTGGAAAGCAGATGCTGGTTCCAAAAAATGCTTAACCAGCTTGCCATTATCTAGAGACAGACTGTTTGGTGAGCCATTGGCTGAAATCATAAAACAGTCCAAGGGTAAGGACTCTTCCTTACCACAGCCCAGAGCAAGTAAACCTCAACAGAAAAAGTGGCAGTCGAGGTTTCGGTCCTTTCGAGGCTCGGGCAAGGCCCAATTCTCCTCGTCCAAAAGGACTCAGAAAGAACAAGGGAGCTCAGATTCCTGGCGGGCTCACTCACGCCCCAGGAAAGCAAATGGAGGAACCGCTTCCAAAGCGGCTACCTCATGACTTTCGGCCTCCTCCCTCCGCATCCTCGGTCGGTGGCAGGCTCTCCCGCTTTTGCGACATTTGGCTGTCACAGGTCAAAGACCGGTGGGTAACAGACACTCTGTCTCGCGGGTACAGAATCGAGTTCACTTCTCGGCCTCCACTTCGGTTCTTCAGAACCTCCCCACACCCCAACCGAGCAGATGCCCTGCTGCAGGCGGTGGACTCTCTAAGAGCAGAAGGAGTCGTGATCCCTGTCCCCCCTCAGGAACGGGGGCGAGGATTTTACTCCAATCTCTTTGTGGTTCCAAAAAAGGACGGCTCCTTCCGTCCTGTTCTGGACCTAAAACTGCTCAACAAGCATGTGAACGCCAGGCGGTTCCGGATGGAATCCCTCCGCTCAGTCATTGCCTCAATGTCTCAAGGAGATTTCCTAGCATCAATAGACTTCAAAGATGCTTATCTCCACGTGCCGATTGCTACAGAGCACCAACGCTTTCTACGCTTCGTGATAGGAGACGACCATCTTCAGTTCGTAGCTCTGCCATTTGGTCTGGCGACAGCCCCTCGGGTGTTCACCAAGATCATGGCGGCAGTGGTAGCAGTCTTGCACTCTCACGGACACTCTGTGATCCCTTACTTGGACGATCTACTGGTCAAGGCACCCTCTCAAGAGGCATGCCAACTCAGCCTGAATGTTGCACTGGAGACTCTCCAGGCGTTCGGGTGGATCATCAACTTCCCAAAGTCAAATCTGTCACCGACCCAATCACTGACGTATCTTGGCATGGAGTTTCATACTCTCAGCGATAGTGAAGCTTCCGCTGGACAAGCAGAGGTCTCTACAGACTGGGGTGCAGGCTCTCCTTCAAGGTCAGCCGCACTCCTTAAGACGCCTCATGCACTTCCTCGGGAAGATGGTGGCGGCAATAGAGGCGGTTCCGTTTGCGCAGTTTCATCTGCGTCCACTTCAATGGGACATTCTCCGCCAATGGGACGGGAAGTCAACATCCCTGGACAGGAAAGTCTCCCTTTCCCAAACGGCCAAAGACTCTCTGCAGTGGTGGCTTCTTCCCACCTCATTATCACAGGGAAGATCCTTCCTACCACCGTCTTGGGCGGTGGTCACGACAGACGCGAGTCTGTCAGGGTGGGGAGCAGTCTTTCTCCACCACAGGGCTCAGGGTACGTGGTCTCAGCAGGAGTCCACCCTTCAGATCAATGTTCTGGAAATCAGAGCAGTGTATCTTGCCCTTCTAGCCTTCCAGCAGTGGCTGGAAGGAAGGCAGATCCGAATTCAGTCGGACAACTCCACAGCGGTGGCATACATCAACCACCAAGGGGGGACACGCAGTCGGCAAGCCTTCCAGGAAGTCCGGCGGATTCTGATGTGGGTGGAAGCCACAGCCTCCACCATATCCGCAGTTCACATCCCCGGCGTAGAAAACTGGGAAGCAGACTTCCTCAGTCGCCAGGGCATGGACGCAGGGGAATGGTCCCTTCACCCAGACGTGTTTCAGGAAATCTGTCGCCGCTGGGGGGTGCCGGACGTCGACCTAATGGCGTCTCGGCACAACAACAAGGTCCCAACCTTCATGGCACGGTCTCGCGATCAAAGGGCACTGGCGGCAGACGCCCTAGTGCAAGATTGGTCGCAGTTCCGGCTCCCTTATGTGTTTCCACCTCTGGCACTCTTGCCCAGAGTGCTACGCAAGATCAGATCCGATTGCAGCCGCGTCATACTTGTCGCCCCAGACTGGCCGAGGAGGGCGTGGTATCCGGATCTGTGGCAGCTCACGGTCGGCCAACCGTGGGCACTCCCAGACCGACCAGACTTACTGTCCCAAGGGCCGTTTTTCCATCGGAATTCCGCGGCCCTGAACCTGACTGTGTGGCCATTGAGTCCTGGATCCTAACGTCTTCAGGATTGTCCCAAGGGGTCGTTGCCACCATGAGACAGGCTAGGAAGCCCACGTCCGCTAAGATCTACCACAGAACGTGGAGGATATTTTTATCCTGGTGCTCTGCTCAGGGAGTGTCTCCCTGGCCATTTGCATTGCCTACCTTTCTTTCTTTCCTGCAATCTGGGTTAGAAAAAGGTTTGTCGCTCGGCTCCCTTAAAGGTCAGGTCTCGGCGCTATCCGTCTTTTTTCAGAGGCGTTTGGCACGCCTTCCTAAGGTGCGCACGTTCCTACAGGGGGTTTGCCATATCGTACCCCCGTACAAGCGGCCGTTAGATCCATGGGATCTGAACAGGGTACTAGTTGCCCTCCAGAAGCCGCCCTTCGAGCCTCTGAAGGAGGTTTCACTTTCTAGACTATCACAGAAAGTGGCTTTTCTGGTAGCGGTCACGTCTCTTCGGAGAGTGTCTGAGCTGGCAGCACTATCATCCAAGGCTCCCTTCCTGGTCTTCCACCAGGACAAGGTTGTGCTGCGCCCTATTCAGGAGTTTCTCCCGAAGGTGGTATCCTCTTTTCATCTTAATCAGGATATCTCTTTGCCTTCGTTTTGTCCTCATGCAGTTCATCGGTATGAGAAGGATTTACATTTGTTAGATCTGGTGAGAGCACTCAGAATCTACATTTCCCGCACGGCGCCCTTGCGCCGTTCGGATGCACTCTTTGTCCTTGTCGCTGGTAAGCGCAAAGGGTCGCAGGCTTCTAAGGCTACCCTGGCTCGATGGATCAAAGAACCAATTCTTGAAGCCTACCGTTCTGCTGGGCTCCCGGTTCCATCAGGGCTGAAGGCCCATTCTACCAGAGCCGTGGGTGCATCCTGGGCATTACGACACCAGGCTACGGCTCAACAGGTGTGCCAGGCAGCTACCTGGTCGAGTCTGCACACTTTCACCAAACATTATCAGGTGCATACCTATGCTTCGGCGGACGCCAGCCTAGGTAGAAGAGTCCTGCAGGCGGCAGTTGCCTCCCCGTAGGGGAGGGCTGTCTTGCAGCTCTAACATGAGGTATTTCTTTACCCACCCAGGGACAGCTTTTGGACGTCCCAATCGTCTGGGTCTCCCAATAGAGCGCCGAAGAAGAAGGGAATTTTGTTACTTACCGTAAATTCCTTTTCTTCTAGCTCTTATTGGGAGACCCAGCACCTGTTGTCCTTCGGGATTGTTGGTTTGTTTGCGGGTACACATGTTGTTCATGTTGAACGGTTTTCAGTTCTCCGATGTTACTCGGAGAGAATTTGTTTAAACCAGTTATTGGCTTTCCTCCTTCTTGCTTTTGCACTAAAACTGGTGAGCCAGTGATCCCACTGGGGGTGTATAGCCAGAAGGGGAGGGGCCTTACACTTTTTAGTGTAATTGCTTTGTGTGGCCTCCGGAGGCAGTGCTATACACCCAATCGTCTGGGTCTCCCAATAAGAGCTAGAAGAAAAGGAATTTACGGTAAGTAACAAAATTCCCTTCTTCCCTGCCGACCCTTCTGTCCTTCCTGCAGTCTGGTCTGCAGCTAGGACTATCCCTCAATTCCCTCAAGGGACAGGTCTCTGCTCTGTCAGTGTTGTTCCAGCGGCGTATCGCCCGGCTGGCTCAGGTGCGCACCTTCATGCAGGGCGCATCTCACATCATTCCGCCTTACCGGCGGCCTCTGGATCCCTGGGACCTTAATCTGGTCCTCACGGCCTTGCAGAAACCCCCTTTTGAGCCACTTAGGGAGGTTTCTTTTGTCTCGTCTTTCACAGAAAGTGGTCTTTCTAGTGGCCATAACTTCCCTCAGGAGAGTCTCTGATTTGGCTGCGCTCTCTTCGGAGTCACCTTTTTTTGGTTTTTCATCAAGACAAGGTGGTTCTCCGTCCGACTCCGGACTTTCTTCCTAAGGTGGTATCTCCTTTCCACCTTAACCAGGATATTTCCCTGCCTTCCTTTTGTCCGGCTCCTGTTCATCGCTTTGAAAAAGCGTTGCATACTCTGGATCTGGTGCGGGCGCTCCGGATCTATGTGTCTCGCACCGCTGCTCTTAGGCGGTGCACCTCTCTTTTTGTGCTGACCACTGGTCGGCGTAAGGGCCTCTCGGCTTCTAAGCCGACCCTAGCTCGTTGGATTAGGTCGGCCATTTCCGATGCCTACCAGTGTTCTCAAGTGCCTCCCCCGCCGGGTATCAAGGCACACTCGACCAGAGCTGTCGGTGCCTCTTGGGCTTTCAGGCACCAGGCTACGGCTCAGCAGGTCTGTCAGGCTGCCACTTGGTCCAGTCTGCATACCTTTTCGAAGCACTACCAAGTGCATGCTCATGCTTCGGCAGATGCGAGCTTGGGCAGACGCATCCTTCAGGCGGCTGTCGCCCATTTGTGAAGTTAGGTTTCGCCTACTTCTCAGTTTTCTGTTTATTCCCACCCATGGACTGCTTTGGAACGTCCCATGGTCTGGGTCTCCCATAAGGAACGATGAAGAAAAAGAGAATTTTGTTTACTTACCGTAAATTCTTTTTCTTATAGTTCCGACATGGGAGACCCAGCACCCTCCCTGTTGCCTGTTGGCAGTTTTCTTGTTCCGTGTGTTTTCACCGGCTGTTGTTGTAGACAGAGGTTCCGGTTGTTCCGGGTTTTGCTCTATCTCTACTTGTGGGTGGATGTCCTCCTTCAGCTTTTGCACTAAACTGGCTATATTTGGTTATCCAGGGGGTGTATATGCTCTGAGGGAGGAGCTACACTTTTTAGTGTAGTACTTTGTGTGTCCTCCGGAGGCAGAAGCTATACACCCATAGTCTGGGTCTCCCATGTCGGAACTATAAGAAAAAGAATTTACGGTAAGTAAACAAAATTCTCTTTTTCTTTGTCGCTCCATTGGGAGACCCAGACAATTGGGTGTATAGCTACTGCCTCCGGAGGCCACACAAAGTATTACACTCAAAAGTGTAAGGCCCCTCCCCTTCTGGCTATACACCCCCAGTGGGATCACTGGCTCACCAGTTTTGTGCTTTGTGCGAAGGAGGTCAGACATCCACGCATAGCTCCACTGTTTAGTCAGCAGCAGCTGCTGACTATGTCGGATGGAAGAAAAGAGGACCCATACTAGGGTCCCCAGCATGCTCCCTTCTCACCCCACTTTTTGTCGGCGGTGTTTGTAAGGTTGAGGTACCCATTGTGGGTACGGAGGCTGGAGCCCACATGCTGCTTTCCTTCCCCATCCCCTCAGGGCTCTGGGTGAAGTGGGATCATATCGGTCTCCAGGCACTGAGACCGTGCTCCATCCACAGCTCCTGGGAATCTGCTGGACATGGAGCGGAGTATCCTCAGGGACATGGCCCTGCTACGTTGAGGTACTCTGTGTCCCTGTGGGGACCGCGCACGGACACACGGCAGCATTGCTGGGTGTGTTAGTGCGCCAGGGACGGCGGCGCTGCCCGCACTAGTGCCATCGCACACTACAGCTTGCTGGGTGTGTTAGTGTATTAGGGGACTACCGCGCTAACCGCCGTTGCCATTTTTATTTCGGGCGCGGCTGGGGCTCCACTAGTGCCGAAGTGCACATATACATATATGCTTATTCACTATGCATTGCACTGTTTAGCTGCATTTTTGTATATACCCTCCTTGATTGTGCGGAGGACATAACAGCATATTGTCTGTGTAAAACAGAGGTGCAGAAGCACATGTTTTCTATGCAGCCGGTACAGCATGTACGGCTATATGGCCGGCAGTGTACATAGACCCCCATTGTATACTACGGAGTCTCTGCTAATCGTCAGGACATGGGGACGGAGCCTGCAGTATTTACTGACAGATCTTCTGAGACTATGGCTATGATACTAGAAGCCTTGCAGTCCAGACAAGTCTCTCAAATCCATGGCCACTGTTCATTCATTATCCATGGTCCCCCTCAGTGGGAACAGCTTTGAGCTCCGAGGGTGTCATGTGCTTCCCAGAGTGACGGCTCTGACACGGACGACAGTCCCAGACAGCCTGAGAGGCTCACTATGAGCGGCCCTCGACTTCATCACACTAGTCAGGGTCCCAGCAAGCGGACTCTCTGTGTGATGTGGCGGAGGTAGCTGCTCAAGATCTAATCCTGAGACCGATCTCAATCTGGATACACCTGATGGTGACGCCATAGTCAATAATCTCATAGCGTCCATCAATAGAATGTTAGTTATTTCTCCCCCAGCTCCTCCGGTGGAAGAGTCAGCTACATAGCAGGAGAAATTCCATTCACGTATCCCAAGCGTAAATTAAATACTTTCCTTGGCCACCCTGACTTTACACAGGCAGTCCAGGAACACCACGCTTATCCAGTTAAGCGCTTCTCCAAACGGCTGAGGATACACGTTATCCCTACCCCCTGACGTGGGCAATGGCTGGACCCAGTGTCCCAAGGGGCATCCTCCAATCTCCAGCTTGCAGCTAGATCCATAGTTGCAGTGGAAGATGGGGCTGCACTTAAAGATGCCACTGACAGACAGAGGGATCTCTGGTCGAAATCCATCTATGAGGCTATCGGCGCGCTGTTAGCTCCAGCATTCGCAGCCGTAGAGGCACTCCAAGCTACTTCAGCTTGTCTTACACAGATGGACACGGTCACACGTACATCTGTTCCGCAAGTGTCATCCTTAACCGCTCAAATGTCTGCATTTGCGTCTTATGCGATTAATGCTGTCCTAGACTCTACGACCCGTACGGCAGTGGCGTCCGATAACTCCGCGGTTTTTACGCAGGGCCTGGGTGTTAACTGAATGGAAGGCAGATTCTGCTTCCAAAAAAGGGCTTAACCAGTTTGCCTTGTTCTGCTGACCGACTGTTTAGTGTGTGTGAGATGTAATCATTAAACAGTTCAAGAGTAAGGATTCTTCCTTGCCTCAGCCCAGACAAAACAAATCCCAACATACCAAGGGACAGTCGGGGTTTTCGGTCTTTTCAAGGCTCGGGCAGGTCCCATTTCTCCTCGTCCAAAGAGGACTCAAAAGGATCAGAGGAGCTCAGTTTCTTGGCGAGCTCAGTCACGCCCAAAAAGACAGCCTGAAAACCCGCTTCCAAGAGGCTTCCTCATGACTTGCGGCCTCCTCTCTCCGCATCCTCGGTCGGTAGCAGGCTCTCCCGCCTTGGCGACATTTAGCTGTCACAGGTCAAAGACCGTTGGGTGAGAGACATTCTGTCTCACGGGTACAGGATAGAGTTCAGTTCTCGTCCTCCAACTCAATTCTTCAGAACTTCTCCACCTCCCGACCGAGCCGATGCTCTTCTGCAGGCGGTGGGCACTCTAAAGGCACAACGAGTGGTGACCCCCGTTCCTCTTCAGGAACAAGGTCACGGTTTTTACTCTGAATTATTTGCGGTGCCAAGAAAGGACGAGTATTTTCGTCCCGTTCTGGATCTAACACGGCTCAACCAGCTCGTGAACACCAGGCGGTTCCGGATGTAATCCCCCCGCTCCGTCATCGCCTCAATGTTTCAAGGAAATTTCCTAACATCGATACACGTCAAGGATGCTTATCCCCACGTGCCGATTGATCCAGAGCTCCAGCGTTTCTACGCTTTGTTATAGGACGCGAACACCTTCAGTTCGTAACTCTGCCTTCCGGCTGGCGATAGCCCCACAGGTCTTCGCTAAGGTCATGGCAGCAGTAGTACCAGTCCTGCAATCTCAAGGTCACTCTGTGATCCCGTATTTGGGAGATCTACTTGTCAAGGCACCCTCTTAAGGAACATGCCAACACAGCCGAACGTTGCGCTGGAGACTCTCCAGAGTTCGGGTGGATCATCAACTTTTCAAAGTCAGATCCGACCCCGGGCCAATCACTAACATATCTAGGCATGGAGTTTCATACTCTCTCAGCGATAGTGAAGCTTCCGCTAGACAAACAGCGTTCACTACAGACAAGGCTGCAATCTCTCCTTAGGATCAGTCGCACACATTGAGACGCCGCATGCACTTCTCACGTAAGATGGTAGCAATGGCGGCAGTCCCTTTCGAGCAGTTTCATCTGCGTCCACTACAATGGGACATTCTCCGCCAATGAGACGGGAGGTCGACGCCCATCGACAGAGACGTCTCCCTTTCTCAGGCGGCCAAAGAATCTCTACGGTGGTGGCTTCTTCCCACCTCAGGGTCAGAAAAAAGGTCCTTACTACCCCCATCCTGGGCGGTAGTTACGACAGGCACGAGTCTATCAGAGTGGAGAGCAGTTTTTCTCTAACACAGGGCTCAAGGTACGTGGATTCAGCAAGAGTCCACCCTTCAGATCAATGTTCTGGAAATCAGAGCAGTGTATCTTGTCCTACAAGCCTTCCAGCAGTGGCTGAAAAGCAAGCACATCCGAATTTAGTCGGATATCTCCACAGCGGTGGCATACATCAACCACCACGGAAGAACACGCAGCCGGCAAGCCTTCCAGGAAGCCGGCGGATTCTGACGTGGGTGGAAGACACGGCATCCACCATATCCGCAGTTCACATCCCAGGCGTGGTAAACTAGGAAGCAGACTTCCTCAGTCGCCAGGGTATGGATGCAGGGGAATGATTTCTTCACCCGGACGGGTTTCAGGAGATCTGTCGCCGCTGCGGGATGCCGGACGTCGACATAATGGCGTCACGGCACAACAACATTGTCCCGGCTTCATAGCACAGTCTCACGATCATCGAGCTCTGGCGGCGGACGCCTCAGTTCAACATTGGTCGCAGTCCCGGCTACCTTATGTGTCCCACCTCTGGCATTGTTGCCCAGAGTGCTGCGCAAGATCAAGTCCGACTGTCGCCGCGCCATCCTCGTCGCTCCAGATTGGCCGAGGAGGTCGGGGTTCCCGGATCTGTGGTACCTCACGGTAGGCCAACCGTGGGCACTACCAGACCGACCAGACTTGCTGTTTCAAGGGCCCTTTTTTCCATCTGAACACTGCGGCCCTGAACATGACGGTGTAGCCATTGAGTCCTGGATCCTAGCGTCTTCAGGATTATCTCAGGAGTGGTTGTCACCATGACGCAGGCCAAGAAGCCAACGTCCGCCAAGATCTACCACAGCTCGTGGAAGATATTCTTATCTTGGTGCTCTGCTCAAGGAGTTTCTCCCTGGCCATTTGCATCGCCTATTTTTCCTTCCTTCCTACAATCTCGGTTGGAAAATGGTTGGTCGCTCAGCTCCCTTAAAGGACAAGTGTCAGCGCTATCTGTATTTTTTCAGAAACGCCTAGCCGACTTCCGCAGGTACGCACGTTCCTGCAGGGAGTTTGTCTTCTCATCACTCCGTACAAGCGGCCGTTAGAGCTCTGGAGTCTGAACAAGGTTCTAATGACTCTCTTGAAGCCGCCTTTCGAGCCTTTGAAAGTTGTTTCCCTTTTCCGTCTTTCACAGAAAGGGGCCTTTCTAGTAGCGGTCACGTCTCTTCAGAGAGTGTCCGAGCTAGCAGCGCTGTCATGCAAATCTCCATTCCTGGTCTTCACCAGGACAAGGGGGTTCGGCGTCCGATTCCGGACTTTCTCCCTAAGGTGGTATCCCACTTTCATCTCAATCAAGATATCACCTTACCTTCTTTGTGTCCTCATCCAGTCCATCAATTTGAAAAGGATTTGCATCTGTTGGATCTGGTGAGAGCACTCAGGATCTACATTCCTGCACGGCGCTCCTGTGCCGCCCGGATGGACCCTTTGTCCTTGTCGCTGGTCAGCGTAAAGGGTCGCAAGCTTCCAAATCCACCCTGACTCGGTGGATCAAGGAACCAATTCTTGAAACCTACCGTTCTGCTAGGCTCCCGGTTCCCTCAGGGCTGAATGCCCATTCTACCAGAGCCGTGGGTGCGTCCTGGGCATTACGGCACCAGGCTACGGCTCAGCAGGTGTGCCAGGCACCTACCTGGTCGAGTCTGCACACTTTTACCAAGCATTATCAGGTGCATACCTACGCTTCGGCAGACGCCAGCCTAGGTAGACAAGTCCTTCAGGCGGCGGTTGCCCACCTGTACGAAAGGGCTGTTTGACGGCCCTACCACGAGGTATTCTTTTACCCACCCAGGGACTGCTTTTGGATGTCCCAATTGTCTGGGTCTCCCAATGGAGCGACAAAGAAGAAGGGAATTTTGTTTACTTACCGTAAATTCCTTTTCTTCTAGCTCCAATTGGGAGACCCAGCACCCGCCCTGTTTTCTTAGGGTTTTTTTCGGTACACATGTTGTTCATGTGAATGGTTGCAGTTCTCCGATGTTTCTTCGGATTGAATTGGTCTTTAAACCAGTTATTGGCTTTCCTCCTTCTTGCTTTTGCACTAAACTGGTGAGCCAGTGATCCCACTGGGGGTGTATAGCCAGAAGGGGAGGGGCCTTACACTTTTGAGTGTAATACTTTGTGTGGCCTCCGGAGGCAGTAGCTATACACCCAATTGTCTGGGTCTCCCAATTGGAGCTAGAAGAAAAGGAATTTACGGTAAGTAAACAAAATTCCCTTCTTTTTGGCTTTCCTTTTATAGGCTTTGCTTAGTCTCTTTTGGCTGCAGAATGAGTTAACTGAGAATCAATCAGTGGCTTTTTTTTCCTCACGGTCCTATGGAAACGTGTAATTTTTTTTTTTTTTTAAACTTCTTTTATTATCATCATTATTATTAAAACAATTTTTTATAACCATTGAGCAGAATAACATACAGCCTGTAAAAGTAGTGCAAAACTGCTTTTAGTTAAACCCTTTCCTTACCTTCTTCAGCACTGTCCTGTCTCGTGACTCCCTCCTTGGGGTTGAGCTCTGGCCTCCTGCATTTCCTGGTTCTCGGCCGGTCATGTGATCGGCACGGCAGAGTGATGGCATCTCTGCGTGCGTGATGACAGCAGCAGGAGGGAGACCGGGGAGACACGCTGGAGGGGGTAAGTAAAGAGGTGTTTTATTTTACTATGGGCAGCAGTACGGGGGCCATATCTAACACAGGGGGTACATGTGCGATCAAAGGAGGGCGCAGGCAGATATAATATACTTGTTACGTCACCGCCTGAGTCTGCTCCAGCAACTTCTGCTCCGATCGCCAGGCGACGCCATATTCCTGCCGTGGATGGTGCTGGTGATGGGAGAGGAGTCGATGCCAGCGGTGGGCGCAGGCTCCGATCATCCACTGGGCTGGGTTAGCTTGGGATCTGCAGTACCGCTGGATGACTGTGGGTGGCATGTGTCTTCCAGCTGAAGTTGCCAGTGTTCAGCTACAGCCAATGGGAAGACACCACACCCTTCTTATTTCCCCTCTTGTCACATGACCACTGCCAGAGATAGTTCTGATTTTCCTGGCTCCTGTTATGTCCTATTCTGTTTTGTGATTCCTGTGTGCTGACTTCTGCGTGTTTTCTGACTACCCTTCTGCCTGCTGTTTATGTACCTCGCTGCCCGATCCGGATTTGACCTCTGCTACGTTTGCTGACTACGTCATTGCCTACCGATTTCTGTCCCTGTTCTGCAATTCCTGGTTTGACCCTGCCTGACTACTACTTTCATCGGACTGCAGCCTTCCACAGGTAGTGATCTCCAGTTCCCTGTGTAATTCCAAATCCCTGTAGAGGGGTTAAAGGGTTTCAGGGTTCTGGGGGTCCTGCTTGGTGAGTGGCTTCCCTCTAGCCTCCCCTTTACAGCCTATCTGAGTCTGTGGATCCAGGCAGGCGTCACAATACTCTGCTGCGGTTTCAGCACCATGGTGATGGACAGCGGCTGTGTATATCATATGAGCAGGAGATCAAACTTTGGGGGAACAAAAGTGCGTCTTATAAAGCAAAAAATACAGTATATGTATGTGGTAAAAAAAAAAAAGTTTTCCCCTTCGCCCATGACAGTACCACTTGAGTGGTTCTGCCTACATTACTACAGGAAACCCACTGATAAAAGGGCGGTACCTCTCCTCCACATCAGTTTGGTTTCCTGTCCTGCTGTACAACCCACGGATTCTCCCAGGTCCGACCCAGTGTGCAAGCTTGGTACTTACCAAAAGTCGTCATTCGGGCCTCGAAGCATCTCCCCAGGGCTTTGGCTTATGCGGTGGTGGGGCGCGAGAGCTCGGCTCTGCGTCGCCCCCGGCGATGGTCGTCACACGAAGCCCTTGAGATGGGTGCACTGCTGCTGCTCTACATGCCGGGGGTGAAGAGTATGTGATGCAGCACCCGGAAAAGCTTCCCTGCGCATGTGCGGGGTCGTCCAAGATGGCGGCGCCCAGGAACAGGATTCGGGCGGCAGATTTGAATCGGTGTGGTATAAAGCAGTGACGCTCGTGGTGGTATGGTGAGTAGATCTTTTCCCTTTAGGATGGCAGACAGCTCCCCACCAGTGCAGGTTGTCCCGAACAGACAGAACGACTCTCAGCCTTCCCACCCTCAGCAGCGGGGGGAACGCCCCTCTGGGAGGGCAAACCCCTCCAGTCCGACGAGTAGTCACTCCGATTCCAGGAAGCTTGGAACTCTTAAATCTCCACTGAAATCTGTATTTCTTCGGCGCTCCATTGGGAGACCCAGACGATTGGGGTGTATAGCACTGCCTCCGGAGGCCACACAAAGCATTACACTAAAAAGTGTAAGGCCCCTCCCCTTCTGGCTATACACCCCCCGTGGGATCACGGGCTCATCAGTTTTCAAGCTTTGTGCGAAGGAGGTCAGACATCCACGCATAGCTCCACTGTTTAGTCAGCAGTAGCTGCTGACTATATCGGATGGAAGAAAAGAGGGCCCATACTAGGGCCCCCAGCATGCTCCCTTCTCACCCCATTCCTATTGGCGGTGTTTGTTAAGGTTGAGGTACCCATTGTGGGTACGGAGGCTGGAGCCCACATGCTGCTTTCCTTCCCCATCCCCCTGAGGGGCTCTGAGGAAGTGGGATCTTACCGGCCCCCAAGCCCTGAGGCCGGGCTCCATCCACAGACCCGTAGAACCTGCTGGATACGGAGCTGGGTACCGTTCAGGGACAAGGCCCTGCAACATTCAGGTACTCTGTGTCCCCGTATGGACAGGCCGCGCACACTCCAGACTTGCTGGGTGTGCTAGTGCGCCGGGGACAGTAGCGCTGTGCGCTGGGGTTACAGTCACTGCAGTTTCACTGAGGGACTTTTTGTGTTGGGGACTGCCGCGCCGGCCGCCCCTGGAGCGGCGGCGCGGCTGAGACTTGTGGTGCGCCGGGGACTTAACGCCGACCGTGCTTTTACGACGGCGGCGCTTATAAATCTAGTCCCCGGCTTTTGCGGCCTAGCTCCGCTTCGTTCCCGCCCCCACCCTGTCAATCAGGGCAAGGGAGAGACGCTGTACGATAGTCAGCGCCGAGGGCTGGAGTCTTATTTACATACTCCAGCCCTCTCACTGAACACAGTGGGGCGCAGGTTTCCCGCTCGTTGTCTGCACACGCCCAGGGCCCGCCCCTCTCCACAGGACGCCGGCAGCCATTCCTACATGCAGTCTGGCTGGAGAACGGACACAGGCTCTGGGAGACCCAGACAAGGGATTTCTGGCGACCACACACCCGCGTTAAGCGGGCGGTAAGCAGCACATTAGTGCTGGCCCCACTAGTGCCCCAGTGTTATATTGGTGTATTTTTTTCTCTATACCATATATATATATATATATATATATATATATATATATATATATATATATATATATTGCACTGTAAGGTCGCTTCTTGGCAGTATACCCTATATTGCTCTGAGGAGACGACAACATGTCATCCGCAAAACGCAAGGGTGCCAAGACACAGGCTGTATACGCTACTTGTGCCGCTTGTGGGGCTGATCTACCGGCAGGTTCCAATGACCCCCATTGTGTGCAATGTTCGGTCCCTGTGCCACTTCGTCAGCCGGAGTCTATGGTGGTAGTGGCCCAGGCAGAGTCACCGGTGAACCCGGTCCCGGTGACGGGGACAGAGTTTGCAGTTTTTGCTGACAAGATGTCTGTCACTATGACAAAAATCCTATAGACCTTGCAGGCCAGGCCAGTTACTCAGACCATGGACACTGCTGCGTCAATGTTCCCCGGTCCCCCTCAGTTGGAGTTAATCCGTGCTTCAAGGGGGTCCCAGGCATCTCAGGCTGAAGGCTCTGACTCAGATGACAGTCCCAGGCAGCCTAAGCGAGCTCGCTGGGAGAGACCCTCCACGTCATCACGCGGATCAGGGTCTCAGCGAGAAGAGTCTCTGCATGATGAGACAGAGGAGGGTGATCAGGAGTCTAATCCTGAGACCGCTCTCAATCTGGATACTCCTGATGGTGACGCCATGGTAAATGACCTTATAGGGGCCATCAATAGACTGTTGGATATTTCTCCCCCAGCCCCTTCAGCAGAAGAGGCAGCTGCACAGCAGGAGAAGTTCCATTTCAGGCATCCCAAGCGTAAACTGAGTACTTTTCTGGACCACGCTGACTTCAGAGAATCAGTCCAGAAACACCATGCTTATCCAGACAAGCGTTTCTCCAAACGTCTTAAGGATACACGTTATCCCTTTCCCCCTGACGTGGTCAAACGCTGGACCCAGTGTCCAAAGGTGGATCCCCCAATCTCCAGGCTTGCGGCTAGATCCATAGTTGCAGTGGAAGATGGGGCTTCACTTAAAGATGCCAATGACAGACAGATGGACCTTTGGTTGAAATCTGTCTATGAAGCTATCGGCGCGTCGTTTGCTCCAGCATTCGCGGCCGTGTGGGCACTCCAAGCTATTTCAGCTGGTCTGGCACAGGTGGACTCTATCATACGTCCAGCAGTGCCGCAAGTGGAGTCCTTAACTTCGCAAATGTCTGCGTTTGCGACCTATGCTATCAACGCTGTCCTGGACTCTACGAGCCGTACCTCAATGGCGTCTGCCAACTCGGTGGTTTTGCGCAGAGCCTTGTGGTTAAAAGAATGGAAAGCGGATTCTGCTTCCAAAAAATGTTTAACCAGCTTGCCACTATCTGTAGACAGACTGTTTGGTGAGCAATTGGCTGAAATTATTAAACAGTCCAAGGGTAAAGACTCCTCCTTACCCCAGCCCAGATCAAGCAAACCTCAACAAAGGAGGTGGCAGTCGAGGTTTCGGTCCTTTCGAGGCTCCTGCAAGGCCCAATTCTCCTCGTCCAAAGGGACTCAGAAGGAGCAAAGGGGCTCAGATTCCTGGCGGGCTCACTCACGCCCCAAGAAAGCAACAGGAGGAACCGCTTCCAAGGCGGCTGCCTCATGACTTTCGGCCTCCTCCCTCCGCATCCTCGGTCGGTGGCAGGCTCTCCCGCTTTTGCGACATTTGGCTGCCACAGGTCAAGGACCGGTGGGTAACAGACATTTTGTCTCACGGGTACAGGATAGAGTTCAGTTCTCGTCCTCCGCCTCGGTTCTTCAGAACTTCCCCACATCCCGACCGAGCAGATGCTCTTCTGCAGGCGGTGGGCTCTCTAAGAGCAGAAGGAGTGGTGATCCCTGTTCCTCTTCAGGAACAAGGGCAAGGTTTTTACTCCAATCTCTTCGTGGTTCCAAAAAAGGACGGCTCGTTCCGTCCTGTTCTGGACCTAAAGCTGCTCAACAAGCATGTGAACGCCAGGCGGTTCCGGATGGAATCCCTCCGCTCCGTCATTGCCTCAATGTCTCAAGGAGATTTCCTTGCATCAATAGACATCAAAGATGCTTATCTCCACGTGCCGATTGCTACAGAGCACAAACGTTTTCTACGTTTTGTGATAAGAGACGAACATCTCCAGTTCGTAGCTCTGCCATTTGGTCTGGCGACAGCCCCACGGGTTTTCACCAAGGTCATGGCGGCAGTGGTAGCAGTCTTGCACTCCCAGGGACACTCGGTGATCCCTTACTTGGACGATCTACTTGTCAAAGCACCCTCTCAAGAGGCATGCCAACACAGCCTGAATGTTGCGCTGGAGACTCTCCAGACTTTCGGGTGGATCATCAACTTTTCAAAGTCAAATCTGTCACCGACTCAATCACTAACGTATCTTGGCATGGAGTTTCATACTCTCTCAGCGATAGTGAAGCTTCCGCTGGACAAGCAGCGGTCACTACAGACAGGGGTACAGTCTCTCCTTCATGGTCAGTCGCACTCCTTAAGGCGCCTCATGCACTTCCTAGGGAAGATGGTGGCAGCAATGGAGGCAGTCCCGTTTGCACAGTTTCATCTGCGCCCACTTCAATGGGACATTCTCCGCCAATGGGACGGGAAGTCAACTTCCCTGGACAGGAAAGTCTCCCTTTCCCAGACGGCCAAGGACTCTCTGCAATGGTGGCTTCTTCCCACCTCATTATCACAGGGAAGATCATTCCTACCCCCATCCTGGGCAGTGGTCACGACAGACGCGAGTCTGTCAGGGTGGGGAGCAGTTTTTCTCCACCACAGGGCTCAAGGGACGTGGACTCAGCAGGAGTCCACCCTTCAGATCAATGTTCTGGAAATCAGGGCAGTGTATCTTGCCCTACTAGCCTTCCAGCAGTGGCTGGAAGGAAAGCAGATCCGAATTCAGTTGGACAACTCCACAGCGGTGGCATACATCAACCACCAAGGAGGGACACGCAGTCGGCAAGCCTTCCAGGAAGTCCGGCGGATTCTGTTGTGGGTGGAGGACAGAGCATCCACCATATCAGCGGTTCACATCCCGGGCGTAGAAAACTGGGAAGCAGACTTCCTCAGTCGCCAGGGTATGGACGCAGGGGAATGGTCCCTTCACCCGGACGTGTTTCAGGAAATCTGCCGCTGCTGGGGGGTGCCGGACGTCGACCTAATGGCGTCGAGGCACAACAACAAGGTCCCGACCTTCATGGCACGGTCTCGCGATCACAGAGCTCTGGCGGCAGACGCCTTAGTGCAAGATTGGTCGCAGTTCCGGCTCCCTTATGTGTTTCCACCTCTGGAACTCTTGCCCAGGGTGCTACGCAAGATCAGATCCGACTGCAGCCGCGTCATACTCGTCGCCCCAGACTGGCCAAGGAGGGCGTGGTATCCGGATCTGTGGCGTCTCACGGTCGGCCAACCGTGGGCACTACCAGACCGACCAGACTTACTGTCCCAAGGGCCGTTTTTCCATCGGAATTCCGCGGCCCTGAACCTGACTGTGTGGCCATTGAGTCCTGGATCCTAGCGTCTTCAGGATTATCCCAAGGGGTCGTTGCCACCATGAGACAGGCTAGGAAGCCCACGTCCGCTAAGATCTACCACAGAACGTGGAGGATATTCTTATCCTGGTGCTCTGCTCAGGGAGTGTCTCCCTGGCCATTTGCATTGCCTACCTTTCTTTCTTTCCTACAATCTGGGTTAGAAAAAGGTTTGTCGCTCGGCTCCCTTAAGGGTCAAGTCTCGGCGCTATCCGTCTTTTTTCAGAAGCGTCTAGCACGACTCTCTAAGGTGCGCACGTTCCTGCAGGGGGTTTGTCATATCGTACCCCCGTACAAGCGACCATTAGATCCATGGGACCTGAACAGGGTGCTAGTTGCCCTCCAGAAGCCGCCCTTCGAGCCTCTGAGGGAGGTTTCACTTTCTAGACTGTCACAGAAAGTGGCTTTTCTGGTATCGATCACATCTCTTCGGAGAGTGTCTGAGCTAGCAGCGCTGTCATCCAAGGCTCCCTTCCTGGTCTTCCACCAGGACAAGGTTGTGCTGCGCCCCATTCAGGAGTTTCTCCCGAAGGTGGTATCCTCTTTTCATCTTAATCAGGATATCTCTTTGCCTTCTTTTTGTCCTCATGCAGTTCATCGGTATGAGAAGGATTTACATTTGTTAGATCTGGTGCGAGCACTCAGAATCTACATTTCCCGCACGGCGCCCCTGCGCCGTTCGGATGCACTCTTTGTCCTTGTCGCTGGTAAGCGCAAGGGGTCGCAGGCTTCTAAGGCCACCCTGGCTCGATGGATCAAAGAACCAATTCTTGAGGCCTACCGTTCTGCGGGGCTTCCGGTTCCATCAGGGCTGAAGGCCCATTCTACCAGAGCCGTGGGTGCGTCCTGGGCATTGCGTCACCAGGCTACGGCTCAACAGGTGTGCCAGGCAGCTACCTGGTCGAGTCTGCACACTTTCACCAAACATTATCAGGTGCATACCTATGCTTCGGCGGACGCCAGCCTAGGTAGAAGAGTCCTGCAGGCGGCAGTTGCCTACCCGTAGGGGAGGGCTGTCTTTGCAGCTCTAACATGAGGTATTTCTTTACCCACCCAGGGACAGCTTTTGGACGTCCCAATCGTCTGGGTCTCCCAATGGAGCGCCGAAGAAGAAGGGAATTTTGTTACTTACCGTAAATTCCTTTTCTTCTAGCTCCTATTGGGAGACCCAGCACCCGCCCTGTTGTCCTTCGGGATTTTTGGTTGTTTTTCGGGTACACATGTTGTTCATGTTGAATGGTTTTCAGTTCTCCGAGGTTATTTCGGAGGGAATTTGTTTAAACCAGTTATTGGCTTTCCTCCTTCTTGCTTTTGCACTAAAACTGGTGAGCCAGTGATCCCACTGGGGGTGTATAGCCAGAAGGGGAGGGGCCTTACACTTTTTAGTGTAATTGCTTTGTGTGGCCTCCGGAGGCAGTGCTATACACCCAATCGTCTGGGTCTCCCAATAGGAGCTAGAAGAAAAGGAATTTACGGTAAGTAACAAAATTCCCTTCTTTTGTCCCTCCTGTATTAAGAAGGTCCTATGTACGGAAGCATCAAGTTTCACGGACGAATTATGGGACATTATCAGAACCGAAGTACGGAATTCTAGGGACTCCCTATCCCAGTCAGCTCCAAAAAAGCATAAGACTGCTAGGAAACAGGCCGAATCCTTCGATAAGTCAGATAGCTCTGAGAGGGGTTCTGAATTCTCTTCACCTACCTTTACCTCATACTCTGACTCTTCTTCAGATGACTGTGGCAGGCTGTGTTTTCCTCCCTCGGAAGTGACATCCCTGGTTAAAGCGGCCTGCGCTACTATGGGGCTGGTGGACGATAAGGACCCCGAGTCTACGCAGGACCTTTATGTTCTGGGGCCTGGAAAATAGAAGGAAGAAAGTCTTCCCAATCCATCACAAGATCCAGGAAGTAATTAGGGAACAATGGCAGAAGCCAGATAAGAGGGTACCGATTTAATCTTCTCTGAAGAGGAAGTATCCTTTTGACGAGGCTACTACCACGCCATGGGACAAGACTCCTAGGATCGATGTGGCAGTGGCAAAGGCATCCAAATCCACAACTCTTCCCTTTTGAGGATTTTGGTTCCCTCCGTGATCCGCTGGCCCGAAAGTCGGATGGTGTTCTCCGTAGCACTTGTGAGGCTACATTAGGAGCTCTAAGACTGACAGTGGCGGGAATATGTGTCGCACGATCCCTCATGGTCTGGGTCCAACAGTTGGAAGACCGGATTAAAGATGACACACCCCGAAAGGAGATCCGATCCTCCATACCACGTATACAAGGGGCAGCGGCCTTTCTTGCCGACGCTTCCATTGACTCCTTGAAGTTATCAGCAAAAGCTGTGGCCCTTTCCAATTCAGCCAAGAGGGCCCTATGGCTGAAATCTTGGAAGGGAGATGTACAATCCAAGGGCTGTTTATACAGTATGCCCTGTGAAGGAGACTGTTTTTGTCAGAACTGGATGATCATCTCTCCAAGGCATCAGACAGAAAACAGGGCTTTCCGACTGTGCAACCACAGTTTCCCCATAGTAGGCATTTTCGGAGGAGACAATTTTTCAATAGGAAGCTTCCCAAAGAACAAGACTCCTGGAGAGATTGACGAAAAACGACGGGATTCATGTTTGGCCCTTCCTCCTCCTCAAAATCCAAAGGTCCCCATTGATGCCGTCATCCCGGTGTGGGGAGCTCTCTTTTTCTCCCCGCATGGGAACGGATCTCTTCCAGCTCTGCGGATCCTCTCAGATGGTCTCTCCTTAGAACGGAGTTTGCCCCCTCGGGGGTATTTTGTTGTAACATCCATGACTCCATGAGGTAGAGAAAGCCAGAGCTTTGGAGGAAGAAATCCAATCTCTCCTTTTGAAAAAGGTAATACAGCAGGTTCCCATAAGAGAAAGAGGACAGGAGATGTATTCTCTGTTCTTGGTACGCAAACCGGACTTATCGTTTCGAACAAGTATCAATCTCAAAACCCTCAATCAGTATTTGGTGCAACACCCTTTCAAGATGGAGACTGTCCGGTCTACAATCAACCTGTTATATCCTGGATGTTTCATGGCAGTCCTCGATTTAAAGGACGCATATTATCATGTACCGGTCCATCCAGCGTCTCAACAGTTCCTCAGATTTGCCAATCAGAAAAACGGATCGGTGTTTCATTATCAGTTCAGAGCACTGCCTTTCGGTATCTCCATGGCACCAAGGGTTTTCACAAAACTAATGGCGGAAGTGATGGTGCACATCAGGTCTCACCAGATCCTCATTGTCCCTTACTTGGACGACCTGTTGGTGGTGAGTCCATCCGAGGCCCTCTGCAGGACACATATAGAGGTGGTAATCTCCATCCTTCAAAGCTTAGGTTGGATCTTAAACCGAAAAGTCCAGAATTCATCCTCAACAACGTCAAGCCTTTATGGGGCTAATCCTAAACTCGATCTCACAGATATCTATTCTCCCAGAGGGAAAGCAGTTCAAGATTCGTTCTCTGGTCACCTCGGCAATTCACAATCCGGTCATGTTCCTCCGTCAGGCTATGTCTCTGGTAGGATCCCTTTGATCCTGCATCCCCGTAGTTCCTTGGGCTCAGATACATATGCGATCCCTTCAGATGGAGGTTCTGGACTGGCAGCTACAGTCAGGAGGCTGTTTGGATCGCATCATCCGGTTATGTCCCAAAGTACTACCTTCCCTGTCCTGGTGGCAGAATTTGACGCATCTATCTGCGGGAGTGGCATGGTGTCCCAAGGTCACAGATATTATAACAATGCCAGTCACCTAGGCTGGGGGGCCCACCTAGGATCTCAGAAGATACAAGGAGTTTGGGACGATCAGTTGAGGAATCAGTCTTCAAACTTCAGAGAACTTATGGCGGTGAATCTAGCCCTCCGGTGATTCCTCCATTGTCTTACAGGTCAGAGTATCCAGGTCCTTTCAGACAACAGGGTACTAGTGGCCTATCTGAATCATCAAGGAGGCACGAGATCCTCGTGGTTACTTGCCCTAACGATGGAGATCTTTCAACTGATGGAGTCCCACCGTCTCTGCCTCTGTGCCCTTCATATTCCTGGGAAGGACAACATAGCCGACTTCCTCAGCAGACATCATCTCCGTCAGGGGGAATGGGCCCTGAACCCCCTGCGTTTTTCAGTTACCGTATTTTTCGCTTTATAAGACGCACCTGATTATAAGACGCACCCCCAAATTTGGTGAAGGAAAAGAGAATTTTTTATTGTTAAATGGGGTCCGTCTTATAATGCCAGTGTCCATCTAACAAATCATATAGGGTATATGTCCCTCATAGCCCCCCATCCTAAAATTGGCCCCCTTAATCTGGATATGGCCCCCTTATATTGAATATAGCCTCCTATGGCTGGCACACGTACCCTATGGCTGCCACATGTCCCCCTGTGTTTGATATGGCCCCCTATGGCTGGCACATGTCCCCCTGTGTTTGATATGGCCCCTATGGCTGGCACACGTCCCCCTGTGTTTGATATCTGCCCCCATGCTGCTGCCCATAGTAAAATAAAACCCTTTCCTTACCTTCTCCAGTGCTGTCCTCCCTCGTGTCTGCCTCCGTGCTGCTGAGCTCCTGTACATCCTGGTTCTCAGTGCCGGTCATGTGATCGGCACATCAGAGTGATATCATCTGTGTGCCTGATCACAGCGGCAACAGAGAGACCGGGAGATCAGCGCTGGAGGAGGTAAATTAAGAGTTTTTTTTTATTTTACTATGGGCAGCAGAATGGGGTCATATCTAACAGAGGGGGTATGTGCCATCAAAGGGGGGGCGCAGTCAGGATATATGCGCCGCTGCCCCAGCGGTGCGGTTTCAACACCACGGTGATGGACAGCGGCAGTGCATATTATCTTTGGGGGATGCCAATTTTAGACCTCTTCGCAACCACGGCCAACAGGAAGCTGGAGAGATTTTGCTCTCTCAATCCCAGGGATTGTCCCTGGGCACTGGATGCAATGCAGATCTCCTGGTCTCAGGGCCTTCCTATGCTTTTCCTCCTTTTGATCCTTCTCCCGGCAGTGCTCGGGAAGATACTGGAGGACAAGGCCCATGTAATCCTCATTGCTCCATTCTGGCCCAAAAGAGCCAGGTTTTACTGGCTTCAGAAGCTGGCAATATCTGACCCTTGGGTCCTTCCAGAAGCGATGGACCTTCTAATGCAGGGCCCAGTATGCCACCCCAGGGATCCTGCTCTCCACCTGACAGTGTGGCATTTGAAAAGCAACTCCTCTTAGCTAGGGGATTTTCGGAGAACCTGGTGTCTACCCTCCTTAAGAGTAGGAAGGCTGTTGCCACGGGTATTTATGGCAGGGTCTGGAGTAAATTTCCTGCAGGTTTTCGGTGCACAGGTGATGGGTCCTCCTCCTATCTCGGTTATACTGGAATTTCTTCAGAAAGGAGTGGAAATAGGCCTGGCTTCTAACACTTTAAAAGTCCAGGTTTCAGCCCTAGGTGCCCTTTATAAAAACAATCTAGCTGGAAATCGCTGGATTAGCCGGTTTTAGATCTTGTGCTAGATCCGCCCTGATTCCCATTCCTCGTATGCCCCCCTGGGATTTAAATCTTGTCATGGATGCCCTTGTAGCCACTCCCTTTGAGCCCCTCTCGGAGATCCCCCTTAAGGTCCTATCCCTAAAGGTGGCGCTCCTCATTGCACTGACATCAGCTAGGCGGGTGGGGGATTTACAGGCACTCTATTGTCAATCCATATACCCAGGTTCTGGCAGATAGAGTAGTGTTGCGTACAGACCCTTCCTACCTTCCTAAGGTGGTTAAGCCCTTTCATAGATCCCAGGAGATTTTGCACTCTTTTTGATCCCACCCTTCAAATGACTAGGAAGCCAGGCTTCATAAGTTAGTCGTGAGAAGGGCCCTTCTTACCTACCTGGATTGGACTACTGACTGGTGGAAATCTCAGGCCCTTTTTGTAGCATTTCAGTGCAGATCTAAAGGTTGACAGGTATCTAAAGCTACTGTAGTGAGATGGATCCGAGACTCTATCTCTCTGGCCTACTCGTCTATGGGTATCCCTGACCCTCCTCAGATTAGGGCGCTCTACTAGATCAGTCTCCACCTTTTGTGGGCTGAAACGACTGAGGTCTCTGAGCAAATTTGCAGAGCCGTCACTTGGTCTTCTGCTTCTACATTTTTTTTCGTCACTATAGACTTGACTTATCCTCCACAGCTGACATTTCTTTCGGTAGACTGGTTCTACAGGCAGTGGTCCCTCCCTAAGGTGATTGGTCTATAGAATCTCTCAGGTGGTGCTGTCATGGGCGAAGGGGAAAAAAATCTTAATTACTTACCGGTAATGGGATTTTCAGTAGCCCATGACAGCACCCTTAGTTCCCCTCCCTATTCACTGTTTATGGGCACCCTTTGGGGAGTGTTAACGTTAGTGGTGTATTTCTGGGTGGTGGTATGATTGACGTTTAAGGTTTTGGTCCTCTCTGGCTCTGTAAACCTACTAATGTGGAGGAGAGGTACCGGCTTTTTATCAGTGGGTTTCCTGTCCTCATGTGGGCGGAACCTATCTCTCGGGTGGTGCTGTCATGGGCTACTGAAAATCCCAGTAAGTAAGATTTTTCAACAAAAACATACTAAATAACATTTGTGCAGTCTATGAATTTGTTGTAAGAAATATAATTTGCCTCCATCAGATCCTCCTTCATAGATGACCTAAAATCTGACCTAATAATTTTAAGACTAGAGCACAACCTCTCTAACTTGGGTTGGAGGTAAAACCGTAACCACATGGGTAACATCTCTAACAATTTCCGGGTATAAATGATTGCCTCATGCAGTCAGTTGTGATGAGCGGTTGAATTTTTCTATTTCTTTGAGAGCAAGTGAAACATTTTGCTGAAATATGGTCAATCTGCTACTATAGGAGACGGAGTGAAATCTTTATCCTTGCGGCAACGCTTTGCCTGCTCCATGTCATCCAAATACTTGTCAAAGTTAAAACTCCTCATCTGATGAGGATGAAGACACGGCAGCAGTAGCACTGTCAGGACCCAAGTCCTCTGGCGCCTGACAGTCATGTAGGCTACTCATCCTAACTGCTACCTCAGTCAGAGCTTCTTTTCCTTTAGTAAGCTGTTGATCATCAAGCAGTATACGATGACTTGGGTCCACATAAACAGTTGCCAGAAGAATTTTTTTTCCTTTCTCGCCTTTTCTATGGGGGACACAGACAGTGGCTTATATGGTGTCTCCAGGGGAGGCTTGACATTAGGTTTAAAAAAAGTTAGCTCCTCCTCCCACAGCATATAACCCCAGCTAGGCAGGAACTAGCTCAGTTCTTTTTAGTGTCAGCAGGGAGGCTGACACATCTGGCCTGAGCCCCAGGCCAGCTCATGTTTTTTGTTTATTTCTTTTTCTTTGTGATTTTGTTCTATTTTTGACTATGGGGCAATACCAGGGTGTGCTCACCTTCATTCCCCCCGCTTACGGCCAGAGATAACCTGGCGTGCAAAAGCAGTCAGTCTTCCCTCGCGCCCAAGTGGCCGGGTCTGCGCACCCCTCCAGGCTCCCTGGAAGCACCTCACAAAGGTAGCTCCAGAGGGCTAAGCAGAGCCGAGCACCTGCTAGCCTTGAGCCGAAGATGCATCCCAGAGATCTCCGCATCCCAGGACCGACGCGTCTTCAGACGGAGCAAGAGCAGGTAGGGAGACGACTTGTACGGTGGGGCGATGCAGGCCGTGATCCCGGGGAAGCATCATAAATTTAACTCCCGGCTTCGACCTGCATTCTTAGCAACGCCCTCTCCACTTCTCCAGAAGCTGCTCCCTCTAGTGGGCCGTCTCTCCTCTCCAAGCTGCCAGAGAATACTGGACGCCATTACACGTGGGGAGCACACACTGGTGAGATCGCCTCCTTGGCTCTGCAACTCTGCAGCACTATATACCGCTCTGTTCAGCGGTATATCGCTGTCTTTCTAGCGGTGTGTGCCTGCTGTCTTGTGGTGTATATCAGCTTTTAGCGGTATATACGGACTGTGCCTGCAGGTATATACTGACTGTTTGGCAGTGTATGCCACTTTACTATTGGTATATTCCAGCTCTGTATAGCAGTCCCTTTCTAATACTGCTAGTAGCTCCTCGCCCACAGTAGTGTAATACTGCTAGAGGCTCACAGTATAATTGTATGTTTGTTGCTGACATGCGTAAAAACCGCAAGGGTGATGAAGCTTTCCAGGCTTCTTCTATGGACCTGTACTATGCTTGTGCCACCTGTAGAGGCTCGTTTCCCAATGGTCGAAGCTATCCACTCTGCCGGGGCTGCGATGCCCCTACTACAATGTCACAATAGGCTTTGCCGGACCAGGGGGTCGTGCAATCTGTGGGTTCGGCCCCGGCCACTGTTCAGGCAGCACCCCCGTCTGATGAGGCTATCCGTGCATGGGCTCTTCTGATGTCTAAAAGGTTAGATGACCTGGCCGCTCAGATATCTCAGCCTTCCACAGGCTCTCACAGCCTCCCCCCGGCTCAGCTCCCTCAGAGGAGCCCGCCTTCATCTGGTGTATCATCCCCAGTACGTAAAAAGGCTGTCTCCAAAAGGCGCCATTGCGACCGCTCCGCCTCATCTGACTCACACGATGGTCAGTCTGACTCAGGCTCCGTGACCTTTAGTAGTCACGATTCCCGAGACTCTGACTCTGATTCAGATGTCCCTTCTGAGTCTAGGCATATGGAAGACACTTTAATAGCGGCTGTCAATCACACTATCGATTTCTGATCAGCCCTCAGACCCGACTTCAGTCGGCAATCCAGCGAGCCAAGAAGCCTCCTAAGTCCTTTGCCCAGGATCCAATTTTTCATGAAATCATATCTAAAAGGTGGGATCACCCTGATAGGAGGTTTAATAAAAAATCCTCCTTCATTCGCTTATCCCTTTCCTCCGGAAATGGTTAAGCCCTGGTCGGTTCCCCCCGTTGTGGATCCGCCAGTATCCAGACTGGCTAAACACACGGTTATGTCTGTTTCAGACAACGCGTCTCAAGGACTCGTCCGACCGCGCAGTTGAGGCTGCAGTCAAATCTATTTTCCAGGCTTCGGGCTCCTCTCTGCGCCCCCTGTTTGCGATGACATGGGTGGCAAGAGCTATGAGCGTGTGGAGTAGGAACCTGCGCAAGTTGCTTCGCCCTTGCAATATTCCTCCAGAGGCTCTTGAGATTCTTGATTTGTTCTCGCTCTCCTCTAATTATTTTCTTCACGACTCCCTAAATGCAGCTAGCTGGTCAGCCCTAACGGCAGCCAATGCTGCCTTCGCCCGCAGGGTTCTGTGTGTAAAAATATGGAATGCGGACAGTGCCTCCAAGAAGTCCTTGTCCACACTTCCCTTCCAGGGTCTTCGTCTGTTTGGTGAATCCCTGGACAAACTCATATCTGAGGCGACTGGTGGTAAAAGTACCATTCTACCACAAAAGCGGCCTGTTGCCAGAAATTTCAAAAAATCTTCTTGGCGCAGGCAGTCCTTTCGGCCTACCCCCAAAAACCATCGGCCCAAGGACCGTCCCAACGCTCAGATCGAGGATCCGGTCCCTCAAGGGGCTCTTCTTGGCGTTCCCACTCCAAGCAACCTAAACCCAAAGGACCTCGCTCTGTACAGGCCCCCTCAGCATGACGCCAGGTATCCCGCAGATCCGACTCCTGTGGTAGGGAGGCTTCTGCTTTTTTGATATATCTTGCTAGACCACACTCACGATGCTTGGGTTCGAGAAATCGTCACGTCAGGTTACAAAATCCTATTTCCATTCCCTGCCGGCCAACAGGTTTCTGCGTTCTCGTCTTCCAAAGTCCGAAACGCAAAGCCAGGCCTTATTTCAGGCCATAGCCTCTTTACAGAAAGCAAACGTTATCATCCCAGTGCCCCTGGAACAGCGCGGCAAAGGTTTCTATTCAAACCTTTTTGTCGTTCCCAAAAAAGATGGCTCTGTCCGCCCTATCTTGGACCTCAAACGGCTGAACAAATCCGTACGGATTCGAACTTTCCGAATGGAATCATTGAGAGCAGTACTAGCCGCCATGGAACCTGGAGGATTCCTAGCTTCCATAGACGTTCAAGATGCTTATTTACACATTCCCATATGTCTCTCATCAACGGTTCCTTCACTTTGCCGTAGGACACGTCATTTCCAATTCAGGGCCCTCCCCTTTGGGCTGGCCACTGCGCCTCGGGTCTTCACAAAGGTCATGGCGGCCGTCATGTTCATTTTACACCCCAGAGGTATCCTGGTCATTCCCTATTTGGATGACCTTCTTGTCAAATGGAGCTCTATTCACGTTTGCTCAGAAAGCGTGCAGATTTGCCTAGACACGCTGTCAAGGCTAGGGTGGCTTATCAACTTCAAAAAGTCATCCCTCATTCCTAATCAGCACATCACCTTTCTAGGTATGCTGATAGACACGGCTCAGTCCCGGGTTTTTCTTCCAGAGGACAAGAGGTCTTCCCTGATCTGGGCCGCCCAATCCCTCCGCTCTCGCCGTCACACATCCCTTCGGAATGGAATGAGAGTGTTAGGCAAGATGGTGGCGGTCATAGAAGCCGTGTCCTTTGCCCAATTCCATCTGCGCCCTCTACAACTGGATCTTCTATCCTCCTGGGACAAGAATCCAGCTTCCCTGGACCGGTCAGTCCGCCTATCTCTGTCTGCGCTCAGCTCCCTCGTCTGGTGGACTCAAGCATCATCCCTATCTCAAGGGAAGTCCTTCCGCCCGGTCCACTGGCAGGTAGTCACGACGGATGCCAGCCTGATAGGCTGGGGGGGCGGTGTTTCTCCACCACACTGTTCAGGGACGCTGGTCTCCTTCCGAGCGCTCTCTGCACATCAATGTTCTGGAGATCAGAGCCATATTTTTAGTCCTTCAGAATTTTCAACCCCTACTATTGGGCCTCCCTGTTCGGATCCAGTCAGACAATGCCACGGCCGTGGCTTACATCAACCGTCAGGGAGGAACTCGCAGCAAGGCAGCGATGAAGGAGGTATCCAGGATTCTTCTTTGGGCAGAGAAGCACATCCCCATTATTTCAGCTGTCCATATCCCAGGGGTAGACAACTGGGCTGCAGACTTTCTCAGCAGGCAAGGTCTAGCGGCAGGGGAATGGTTCCTCCACGACTGTGTTCCATCAGATCACTCTTCGTTGGGGACTCCTGGATGTGGACCTCATGGCGTCTCGAATGAATGCCAAAATACATCCCTTCATATCTCGGTCGAGAGACCCGCTAGCGCTCGGCTCCGACGTCCTAGTCTTTCCATGGTCGCAGTTTCGCCTGCCCTACATCTTTCCTCCGTTTCCTCTCATTCCGAGAGTAATCAAGAAAATCAAAGCGGAGGGAATCCCGGTGATCCTCGTTGCCCAGGAGAGCCTGGTATCCAGAGCTCCTCCAACTTCTCAGCGACACTCCCTGGCGTCTTCCCGACCGCCCTGTTATTCTGTCGCAAGTTCCAATATTCCACCAGAATACAGCACAGCTGCATTTGACGGCGTGGCGCTTGAATCCCTGATTCTAGCCAAATCGGGTCTTCCTTCCAGGGTAGTTCATACCATGCTTAATGCTCGGAAGCCTTCCTCCGCCAGCATTTGCCACAGGACCTGGAAGACCTATCTTTCCTGGTGTGACCGTCATAATCGGTCGCCCCTGACCTTTTCAATCCCTAATGTTCTTGCTTTTCTGCAAGACGGTCTGGACTCGGGTCTTGCTCTCAGTACCCTTAAAGGACAAGTTTCTGCCTTGTCGATTTTCTTTTTTTTTTTTTTTCCAGAAGCAGCTGGCTTCATGCCCTCAGGTCTGTACCTTTCTTCAAGGGGTAGCGCATTTGGTCCCTCCTTATCGCCACCCCTTAGATCCCTGGGATCTGAATCTGGTTCTGGGAGTCCTTCAACTTCCTCCTTTCGAACCTCTGAGAGAAATCTCTCTTCAACGACTGTCTTGGAAAGTTGCCTTTTTAGTCGCTATTACCTCTATCAGGCGAGTGTCCGAACTAGCAGCTCTGTCCTGTCGCTCACCTTACCTGATCTTCCATCATAAGGTGGACCTTCAGCCTTCCCCCGCCTTCCTTCCGAAGGTCGTATCCTCTTTCCACCTGAATGAGGACACTGTGTTGCTGTCATTCTGCCCGGCCCCGGTCCACTCCTTTGAGAAAGCCCTTCACACTCTCGATCTTGTCAGGGCTCTGCGGATCTACATCTCCAGAACAGGGCCGTTGCGCAAGTCCGATGCCCTCTTCGTCCTCCCAGTAGGACACAAGGGCAACCCGGCGTCTAAGTCCACGATTTCTCGATGGATCAGGACTGCCATCTGTGAGGCATACAAAGCACGAGGTGCCATTCCCCCTCAATCTGTGCGGGCCCACTCTACAAGAGCAGTGGGTGCCTCCTGGGCTATCCGCCATCAGGCTTCGGCGTCCCAACTTTGCAAGGCCGCTACCTGGTCCAGTGTGCACACGTTCACAAAATTCTACAGAGTGCATACGCATGCCTCCGCGGATACTGCTCTTGGAAGACAAGTCCTTCAAGCGGCAGTGGCCCATTTATAAGTGGCCACTGCTCGGTTCTTGACAGTGTTTTGATATGAGTTCACTGCAGTTGTTAGTCAGCTCTTATTAACAGTGTATAACATCAGACTAGTTCAGTTCCCACCCAGAGACTGCTTTGGGACGTCCCACTGTCTGTGTCCCCCAATGAAAAGGCGAGAAAGGAAAGGACATTTTTGTGTACTCACCGTAAAATGTCTTTCTTGGAGCCTTTCATTGGGGGACACAGCTCCCACCCTTGTGGTTTTGGTTGTCCTTTTCCTACAGCTTTTACACCAAACTGAGCTAGTTCCTGCCTAGCTGGGGTTATATGCTGTGGGAGGAGGAGCTAACTTTTTTTAAACCTAGTGTCAAGCCTCCCCTGGAGACACCATATAACCCACTGTCTGTGTCCCCCAATGAAATGCTCCAAGAAAGACATTTTACGGTGAGTACACAAAAATGTCCTTTTTCCAATAGTTGTGTCTCTCTCCGTTTTATTGAAGCAGAAATGCCATCTGCGATTAAACCTCTTTGGGACAAGCAAAGTAGCAAGTTCTTCCACTCCCTTATGAAAATGCCAGGAGTTAAATCCTCAGCTTGTAATTTTAGTCACGGCAAATTGCTGATTTAAGCAATTCCTTCAACTCAGCCACCTGTGTCCATTGACCTTCAATTAGGGTTACCTGAGGGTTCGCCATATCTATAAGGAACGGTTTTAATTCAAGCAATTGCTCAATCATTAACCCCATTACGACAGCCTTACGGAGATAAACAGCGGCAGAATCAGGTCCTTATTCTGGTCTGCCATTTATAAACTGCAGGCAGAAATAAGTGAATAGCGCCCCCTAGCGTCAGAAAATCTCCGGGGTTTCAGCTACCGGAGGTAGCTGAGACCCTGGAGATCATGATTCGGGCCGGTTTTTCCGGTCCCCGCTCACGTGATGACCGGTATACACCGTATACCGATCATCAGGTTACAGTAAATGACAGCGCCGGTAAAAAATGATTAATCTCCCATCTGGCATGATCAAGCATGTCAGATGTGAGAGAAATCTCTTCCCCGATCCCCCGGTGTCGCCAAAGTGCCCCCCCCCCCCCTCCCCCGATCCCCAACCTCTCTCGAAAATCCAAGATGGCTGCACACACAGGCGAGCACAGCAGCGCGCCGCCCACAATCACCTTTTTTCTCTGGTTTGTGTCGCATGTGCGTCCCATGGTCTGGGTCTCCCATAGAAACGATAAAGAAAAAGAATTTTGTTTACTTACCGTAAATTCTTTTCTTCGTCGCTCCATTGGGAGACCCAGACGATTGGGTGTATAGCTACTGCCTCCGGAGGCCACACAAAGCATTACACTAAAAAGTGTAAGGCCCCTCCCCTTCTGGCTATACACCCCCAGTGGGATCACTGGCTCACCAGTTTTCTGCTTTGTGCGAAGGAGGTCAGACATCCACGCATAGCTCCACTGTTTAGTCAGCAGTAGCTGCTGACTATATCGGATGGAAGAAAAGAGGGCCCATATGGGGCCCCCAGCATGCTCCCTTCTCACCCCACGGGTGGTTTGTAAGGTTGAGGTACCTATTGCTGGTACGGCGGCTGGAGCCCACATGCTGTTTTCCTTCCCCATCCCCCTGAGGGGCTCTGAGGAAGTGGGATCTTACCGGCCCCAAAGCCCTGAGGCCGGGCTCCATCCACAGACCCATTGAACCTGCTGGATGTGGAGCGGGAGTGCCGTTCAGGGACATGGCCCTGCACCATTCAGGTACTCTGTGTCCCCGTACACACAGGCACAGCACACTCCAGACTTGCTGGGTGTGCTAGTGCGCCGGGGACAGTAAAGGGTTACAGTCACTGCAGCCTAGCTGAGTGACTTTATTTATTGGGAACTACCGCGCCGGACGCTCCGGGAGCGGCGGCGCGGCTGGGACTTGTAGTGCGCCGGGGACTTAGCGCCGACCGCGCTTTTACGGCGGCGGCGCTTATAAATCCAGTCCCCGGCTTTTGCGGCCTAGCTCCGCTTCGTTCCCGCCCCCACCCTGTCAATCAGGGTAGGGGAGAGACGCTGTACAATCAGCAGCGCCGAGGGCTGGAGCCTTATTTACATGCTCCAGCCCTCTCACTGGACACTGTGGGACGCCGGTTTCCCGCTCTGACTAGGGGCACGCCTACGGCCCGCCCCTACTCACACGAGCTGGAGAAGGACGCCGGCAGCCATTCCTGCAGTCCGAACTGAGAGAACGGACTCTGGGCAACCAGGCACAGGACTAGGGCGACCACACACCCGCTTATAGGCGGGCGGTAAGCGGCACCTGAAGTGCTGACACTAAATACCGCAGTTTGTCCATTTGTATTTTATGCTTACACTGCATAGGTCGCTATTTTTGGCTATATGCCCTCTTAGATGGCGGCACATCAGCAGCAGGAAAGCATGGGTGCTAAAGCACAGGCTTTCTATGCTGCTTGTATTGCATGTACTGAAGTGTTCATGTGTATTTATGCTTGTATGCTATACACTGCACTGTACGGTCGCTAGTCTTGGCTATATTCGCCATAGAATGGCTAGACTACAGCAGCAGAAAAGCAAAGGTGTTGAGGCACAGGTTTTTTTCTATGCTGCTTGTTTTGCAGGGGTTGCAGTGTTCATTTGTACTTATGCTTGTATGCTATACATTGCACTGTATGGTCGCTATTCTGGGCCATATTCCCCTAGATGGCTACACAACAGCAGCAAAAAAGCAAGGGTGCCAAGGCACAGGCTTTCTATGCTGCTTGTACTGCATGTGCTGCAGTGTTCATTTGTACTTTATGCTTGTATGCTATACATTGCACTGTACGGTCGCCATTCTTGGCTCTATAAGTCGGCAGCAGCATATAAGCAACACAGGCTTTCGATGCTGTTTTTACTGCATGTGATACTGTTCCACGGCACTGAACCCCATTGTGTGCAATGCTCCCCTGTAGCACTTGGTCAGCCGGGGTCTCTACTTGACGTGGCCAAAAGAACCACCTCTCAACCCTGTCCAAGGACAGGGACGGAGTTGCGATGGGATAGAGACTTGCAGTCCGGACAGGCCATGGGCAATCTGGATCATTGCTCCCTGGCCACCCTCATTGGGAATAAAATCGGTGCTCCGGGGGGGGTCCCAGGAGGCTCTCTGTATGATGAGGCAGACGTAGCTCATCAGGACTTTGATCCTGACACCGCTCTCACTCCGGATACACCGGATGGTGACGCCATAAGGAATGATCCTATAGCGTCCATCAATGGAATGTTGGATCTTTTCTCCCTCAGCTCCCCCAGCGGAGGAGTCAGCTTCACAGCAGGAGAAGTCCCATTTCAGTAGCTCAAACGTATATTGAGTATTGTTCTCGCCACGCTGACTTCAGAGAAGCAGTCCAGGAACACCACGCTTCCCAGATAAGCGTTTTCTCCAAACGTATTAAGGATACACGTTATCCCTTTCCCCCTGACGTGGTCAAGCGTTGGACCCAGGGTCCAAAGGTGGATTCTCCAATCTCCAGGCTTGCGGCTAGAGCCATAGTTGCAGTGGAGATGGGACTTCACTTACAGATGCCATTGACAGACAGATGGACTCTGGTTGAAATCTGTCTATGAGGCTATCGGCGTGTCGGTTGCTCCGGCATTCACAGCCGTATGGGCACCCTAAGCTTTTCAGCTGTTCTTGCGCAGCTGGTCTTGAGCACATGTACATCTGTGCCGCAGGGGCGTCCGTAACCTCGCAATGTCTGCATTGCGACTTACCCTATTAATGCTGTCCTGGAAGGACAGTCGAGGTTTCGGTCCTTCCCAGGCTCGGGCAGGTCCCAATTGTCCTCGTCCAAAAGGGCTGAAAAGCCTCAGAGGGGCTCAGCTTCCGGCCGGGCTCAATCACGCCCAAGGAAGGCAGCCGGAGGAACCGCTACCAAGGCGGTCTCCTCATGACTCTCAGCTCTCTCATCTCTCCGCATCCGCGGTTGATGGCAGACTCGCTCGCCTTTGGCGACATTTAGCTGCCACAGGTCACAGACCGGTGGGTGAGGGACAGTGTGCCCACGTGCACAGGACAGAGTTCTGTTCTCGTCCTCCGACTCGATTCTTCAGAACGTCCCCACCTCCCCACCGAGCAGATGCTCTTCTGCGGGCAGAAGGAGTGGTAATCCCGGTTCCTCTTCAGGAACAAGACACGGTTTTCCTCCAAGCTGGTTGTGGTGCCAAAAAAGGATGGCTCTTTCCGTTCCGTTCTGGACCTAAAACTGCTCAACAAGCACGTGGAGGCCAGGCGGTTCCGGATGATACTCTCCGCTCCGTCATTGCCTCAATGTCTCAAGGAAATTTCCTAGCATCAATAGACATCAAAGATGCTTATCTCCACGTGCCGATTGCTACAGAGCACCAATGTTTTCTCTACGTTTCGTGATAGGAAACGACCATCTTCAGTTCGTAGCGCTGCCATTCGGGCTGGCGACAGCCCCACGGGTGTTCGCCAAGGTCATGACGGCAGTGGTAGCAGTCTTGCACTCACAGGGACACTCTGTGATCCCTTACTTGGACGATCTACTTGGCAAGGCACCCTCTCAAGAGGCATGCCAACTCAGCCTGAATGTTGCGCTGGAGACTCTCCAGACGTTCGGGTGGATCATCAACTTCTCAAAGTCAAACCTGTCACCGACCCAATCACTAACGTATCTTGTCATGGAGTTTCATACCCTCTCAGCGGTAGTGAAGCTTCCGCTGGACAAGCAGCGGTCACTACAGACTGGGGTGCAGACTCTCCTTCAAGGTCAGTCGCACTCCTTAAGACGCCTCATGCACTTCCTCGGGAAGATGGTGGCGGCAATGGAGGCGGTTCCGTTTGCGCAGTTTCATCTGCGTCCACTTCAATGGGACATTCTCCGCCAATGGGACGGGAAGTCAACATCCCTGAACAGGAAAGTATCCCTTTCACAGACGGCAAGGACTCTCTGCAAGGGTGGCGTCTTCCCACCTCATTATCACAGGGAAGATCCTTCCTACCACCGTCTTGGGCGGTGGTCACGACAGACGCGAGTCTGTCAGGGTGGGGAGCGGTTTTTCTCCACCACAGGGCTCAGGGTACGTGGACTCAGCAGGAGTCCACCCTTCAGATCAATATTCTGGTAATCAGAGCAGTGTATCTTGCCCTACTAGCCTTCCAGCAGTGGCTGGAAAGAAAGCAGATCCGAATTCAGTCGGACAACTCCACAGCGGTGGCATACATCAATCACCAAGGCGGGACACGCAGTCGGCAAGCCTTCCAGGAAGTCCGGCGGATTCTGATGTGGGTGGAAGCCAAGGCCTCCACCAGATCCGATTGCAGCCGCGTCATACTCGTCGCCCCAGACTGGCCGAGGAGGGCGTGGTATCCGGATCTGTGGCAGCTCACGGTCGGCCAACCGTGGGCACTACCAGACCGACCAGACTTACTGTCCCAAGGGCCGTTTTTCCAGCGGAATTCTGCGGCCCTGAACCTGACTGTGTGGCCATTGAGTCCTGGATCCTAGCGTCTTCAGGATTATTCCACGGGGTCGTTGCCACCATGAGACAGGCTAGGAAGCCCACGTCCGCTAAGAACCACAGACCGTGGAGGATATTCTTATCCTGGTGCTCTGCTCAGGAAGTGTCTCCCTGGCCATTTGCATTGCCTACCTTTCTTTCTTTCCTGCAATCTGGGTTAGAAAAAGGTTTGGCGCTCGGCTCCCTTAAAGGTCAGGTATCGGCGCTATCCGTCTTTTTTCAGAGGCGTTTGGCACGCCTTCCTAAGGTGCGCACGTTCCTACAGGGGGTTTGCCATATCGTTCCCCCGTACAAGCGGCCGTTAGATCCATGGGATCTGAACAGGGTACTAGTTGCCCTCCAGAAGCCGCCCTTCGAGCCTCTGAGGGAGGTTTCACTTTCTAGACTATCCCAGAAAGTGGCTTCTCTGGTAGCGATCACATCTCTTCGGAGAGTGTCTGAGCTGGCAGCGCTGTCATCCACGACTCCCTTCCTGGTCTTCCACCAGGACAAGGTAGTGCTGCGCCCCATTCAGGAGTTTCTCCCGAAGGTGGTATCCTCTTTTCATCTTAATCAGGATATCTCCTTGCCTTCCTTTTGTCCTCATGCAGTTCATCGGTATGAGAAGGATTTACATTTGTTAGATCTGGTGAGAGCACTCAGAATCTACATTTCCCGCACGGCGCCCTTGCGCCGTTCGGATGCACTCTTTCTCCTTGTCGCTGGTAAGCGCAAAGGGTCGCAGGCTTCTAAGGCCGCCCTGGCTCGATGGATCAAAGAACCAATTCTTGAAGCCTACCGTTCTGCTGGGCTTCCGGTTCCATCAGGGCTGAAGGCCCATTCAACCAGAGCCGTGGGTGCGTCCTGGGCATTACGACACCAGGCTACGGCTCAACAGGTGTGCCAGGCAGCTACCTGGTCGAGTCTGCACACTTTCACCAAACATTATCAGGTGCATACCTATGCTTCGGCGGACGCCAGCCTAGGTAGAAGAGTCCTGCAGGCGGCAGTTGCCTCCCCGTAGGGGAGGGCTGTCTTTGCAGCTCTAACATGAGGTATTTCTTTACCCACCCAGGGACAGCTTTTGGACGTCCCAATCGTCTGGGTCTCCCAATGGAGCGACGAAGAAGAAGGGAATTTTGTTACTTACCGTAAATTCCTTTTCTTCTAGCTCCTATTGGGAGACCCAGCACCCGCCCTGTTGTCCTTCGGGATTTTTGGGTTGTTTCGGGTACACATGTTGTTCATGTTGAACGGTTTTTCAGTTCTCCGATGTTACTCGGAGTGAATTTGTTTAAACCAGTTATTGGCTTTCCTCCTTCTTGCTTTTGCACTAAAACTGGTGAGCCAGTGATCCCACTGGGGGTGTATAGCCAGAAGGGGAGGGGCCTTACACTTTTTAGTGTAATGCTTTGTGTGGCCTCCGGAGGCAGTAGCTATACACCCAATCGTCTGGGTCTCCCAATAGGAGCTAGAAGAAAAGGAATTTACGGTAAGTAACAAAATTCCCTTCTTTCTTATAGTTCCGTATTGGGAGACCCAGCTCCCTCCCTGTTGCCTGTTGGCAATTTCTTGTTCCGCGTGTTATCACCGGTTGTTGTCATGGACAGAGTCTCCGGTTGTTCCGGCTCTTGCTCTGTTCTACTTGTGGGTGGCTATTCTCCTTCAGCTTTTGCACTAAACTGGCTGGGACTGGTTCACCAGGGGGTGTATAAGCTCAGAGGGAGGAGCTACACTTTTTAGTGTAGTACTTTGTGTGTCCTCCGGAGGCAGAAGCTAAGCACCCAAGGTCTGGGTCTCCCAAGACTGAACTATAAGAAAAAGAATTTACGGTAAGTAACAAAATTCTCTTTTTTTAGGTAAAATGTTAATTTTTATTTTTTTTCATTCCACAGTATTTTAGTGCAAGTGAAGCACCTGAAGGGTTAATCAACTTCTTTGATATGACTGAGGTACCTTGAGGGGTGCAGATTTTAGAGTGGGGTCACTTTTGGGTATTTTCCCACTTAGGGCCTCTCAAAGTCACTTCAAATGGGATGTGGTCCCTAAAAAAAAATGGTTTTGTAAATTTTTTTGAAAAAATGGGAAATTGCTGATGAGCTTTGAACCCTTCTAACTTTCTAACCCCAAAAAATTTTGTTTCAAAAATTGCGCTGATGTAAAGTAGACATGTGGGAAATGTTGTTTATTAACTATTTCTTCGGCGCTCCATTGGGAGACCCAGACGATTGGGTGTATAGCACTGCCTCCGGAGGCCACACAAAGCAATTACACTAAAAAGTGTAAGGCCCCTCCCCTTCTGGCTATACACCCCCAGTGGGATCACTGGCTCACCAGTTTTCTGCTTTGTGCGAAGGAGGTCAGACATCCACGCATAGCTCCACTGTTTAGTCAGCAGTAGCTGCTGACTCTATCGGATGGAAGAAAAGAGGGCCCATATAGGGCCCCCAGCATGCTCCCTTCTCACCCCACTTGCGGTTTGTAAGGTTGAGGTACCCATTGCGGGTACGGAGACTGGAGCCCACATGCTGCTTTCCTTCCTCATCCCCCTGAGGGGCTCTGTGGAAGTGGGATCTTACCGGCCCCCAAACCCTGAGGCCGAGCTCCATCCACAGACCCAGAGACCCTGCTGGAGGAGCTGAGTACAGTCAGGGACAAGGCCCTGCAACGTTCAGGTACTCTGTGTCCCCGCACAGACAGGCCACGCACACTCCAGGCTTGCTGGGTGTGCTAGTGCGCCGGGGGCACTAGCGCTGCGCGCTTGGGTTAGAGTCACTGCAGCGTAGCTGAGTGATTTTATGTCTTGGGAACTACCGCGCCGGCCGCTCCGGGAGCGGCGGCGCCGCTGGGACTTGTAGTGTGCCGGGGACTCGCGCTGCCCGCGCTTTTACGGCGGCAGCGCTCATAAATCTAGTCCCCGGCTTTTGCGGCCTAGCTCTGCTTCGTTCCCGCCCCCACCCTGTCAATCAGGGCAAGGGAGAGACGCTGTACGTTTATTCAGCGCCGAGGGCTGGAGCCTTATTTACATGCTCCAGCCCTCTCACTGGGCACAGTGGGGCCGCAAGTTTCCCGCTCTTGGTCTCAACACGCCCAGGGCCCGCCCCTCTCCACAGGACGCCGGCAGCCATTCCTGCATGCAGTCTGGCTGGAGAACGGACACAGGCTCTGGGGGACTCAGACAAGGGACTCTGGCGACCACACACCCGCGTTTATGCGGGCGGTAAGCTGCACATAAGTGCTGGCCCCACTAGTGCCACAGTGTTATTTGGTGCATTTTTTTCCCTGTACCATATATATTTATATTGCACTGTACAGTCGCTTCTTGGCTTATACCCTCATTGCTCTGAGGAGACAACAACATGTCATCCGCAAAACGCAAGGGTGCCAAGGCACAGGCGGTACGCACTGCTTGTGCCGCATGTGGGGCTAATCTACCGGCAGGTTCCAATGACCCCCATTGTGTGCAATGTTCGGTCCCTGTGCCACTTCGTCAGAGTCTATGGTAGTAGTGGCCCAGGCAGAGACGCCTGTGAACCCTGCCCCGGTGACGGGGACAGAATTTGCAGTTTTTGCTGATAAGATGTCTGTGACTATGACAAAAATCCTGGAAACCTTGCAGTCCAGGCCAGTTTCTCAGACCATGGACACTGCTGTGTCTATGCTCCCCGGTCCCCCTCAGTTGGAACTAATCCGTACTTCAAGGGGGTCCCAGGCATCACAGGCTGAAGACTCTGACTCGGATGACAGTCCCAGGCAGCCTAAGCGGGCTCGCTGGGAAAGACCCTCGCCGTCATCACACTGGTCAGGGTCTCAGCGAGACGAGGCTCTGTATGAGGAGACAGAGGTGGGTGATCAGGAATCTAATCCTGACACCGCTCTCAATCTAGATACCCCTGATGGTGACGCTATGGTAAATGACCTTATAGCGGCCATCAATAGACTGTTGGATATTTCTCCCCCAGCCCCTTCAGCAGAGGAGGCAGCTGCACAGCAGGAGAAGTTCCATTTCCGGTATCCTAAGCGTAAATTGAGTACTTTTCTGGACCACTCTGACTTCAGAGAATCAGTCCAGAAACATCATGCTTATCCAGATAAGCGTTTTTCCAAACGTCTTAAGGATACACGTTATCCCTTTCCCCCTGACGTGGTCAAACGCTGGACCCAGTGTCCAAAGGTGGACCCCCCAATCTCCAGGCTTGCGGCTAGATCCATAGTTGCAGTGGAAGATGGGGCTTCACTTAAAGATGCCAATGACAGACAGATGGACCTTTGGTTAAAGTCTGTCTATGAAGCTATCGGCGCGTCGTTTGCTCCAGCATTCGCGGCCGTGTGGGCACTCCAAGCTATTTCAGCTGGCCTGGCACAGGTGGACTCTATCATACGTCCAGCAGTGCCGCGAGTAGCGTCCCTAACCTCGCAAATGTCTGCGTTTGCGACTTACGCTATCAACGCTGTCCTGGACTCTACGAGCCGTACCTCAATGGCGTCTGCCAACTCTGTGGTTTTGCGCAGAGCCTTGTGGTTAAAGGAATGGAAAGCAGATTCTGCTTCCAAGAAATGTTTAACCAGCTTGCCACTATCTGGAGACAGACTGTTTGGTGAGCAATTGGCTGAGATCATTAAACAGTCCAAGGGTAAGGACTCCTCCTTACCCCAGCCCAGATCGAGCAAACCTCAACAGAGGAAGTGGCAGTCGAGGTTTCGGTCCTTTCGAGGCTCCAGCAAGACCCAATTCTCCTCGTCCAAAGGGACTCAGAAGGAGCAAAGGAGCTCAGATTCCTGGCGGGCTCATTCACGCCCCAAGAAAACAACCGGAGGAACCGCTTCCAAGGCGGCTGCCTCATGACTTTCGGCCTCATCCCTCCGCATCCTCGGTCGGTGGCAGGCTCTCCCGCTTTTGCGACATTTGGCTGCCACAGGTCAAAGACCGGTGGGTAGCAGACATTTTGTCTCACGGGTACAGGATAGAATTCAGTTCTCATCCTCCCCCTCGGTTCTTCAGAACCTCCCCACATCCCGACCGAGCAAATGCCCTTCTGCAGGCGGTGTGCTCACTAAAAGCAGAAGGAGTGGTGATCCCTGTTCCTCTGCAGGAACAAGGGCAAGGTTTTTACTCCAATCTCTTCGTGGTTCCAAAAAAGGACGGCTCGTTCCGTCCTGTTCTGGACCTAAAGCTGCTCAACAAGCATGTGAACGCCAGGCGGTTCCGGATGGAATCCCTCCGCTCTGTCATTGCCTCAATGTCTCAAGGAGATTTCCTTGCATCAATAGACATCAAAGATGCTTATCTCCACGTGCCGATTGCTACAGAGCACCAACGTTTTCTACGTTTCGTGATAGGAGACGACCATCTCCAGTTCGTAGCTCTGCCATTTGGTCTGGCGACAGCCCCACGGGTTTTCACCAAGGTCATGGCGGCAGTGGTAGCAGTCTTGCATTCTCAGGGACACTCGGTGATCCCTTACTTGGACGATCTACTTGTCAAAGCACCCTCTCAAGAGGCATGCCAACACAGCCTGAATGTTGCGCTGGAGACTCTCCAGACTTTCGGGTGGATCATCAACTTTTCAAAGTCAAACCTGGCACCGACTCAATCACTAACGTATCTTGGCATGGAGTTTCATACTCTCTCAGCGATAGTGAAGCTTCCGCTGGACAAGCAGCGGTCTCTACAGACAGGGGTGCAGTCTCTCCTTCAGGGTCAGTCGCACCCCTTAAGGCGCCTCATGCACTTCCTAGGGAAGATGGTGGCAGCAATGGAGGCAGTCCCGTTCGCGCAGTTTCATCTGCGTCCACTTCAATGGGACATTCTCCGCCAATGGGACGGGAAGACAACTTCCCTAGACAGGAAAGTCTCCCTTTCTCAGACGGCCAAGGATTCTCTGCTATGGTGGCTTCTTCCCACCTCATTATCGCAGGGAAGATCATTCCTGCCCCCATCCTGGGCAGTGGTCACGACAGACGCGAGTCTGTCAGGGTGGGGAGCAGTTTTTCTCCACCACAGGGCTCAAGGGACGTGGACTCAGCAGGAGTCCACCCTTCAGATCAATGTTCTGGAGATCAGGGCGGTGTATCTTGCCCTATTAGCCTTCCAGCAGTGGCTGGAAGGAAAACAGATCCGAATTCAGTCGGACAACTCCACAGCGGTGGCATACATCAACCACCAAGGAGGGACACGCAGTCGGCAAGCCTTCCAGGAAGTCAGGCGGATTCTGATGTGGGTAGAGGAAAGAGCATCCACCATATCAGCAGTCCACATCCCGGGCGTAGAAAACTGGGAAGCAGACTTCCTCAGTCGCCAGGGCATGGACGCAGGGGAATGGTCCCTTCACCCGGACGTGTTTCAGGAAATCTGCCGCCGCTGGGGGGTGCCGGACGTCGACCTAATGGCGTCTCGGCACAACAACAAGGTCCCGACCTTCATAGCGCGGTCTCGCGATCAAAGAGCTCTGGCGGCAGACGCCTTAGTGCAAGATTGGTCGCAGTTCCGGCTCCCTTATGTGTTTCCACCTCTGGCACTCTTGCCCAGAGTGTTACGCAAGATCAGATCCGATTGCGGCCGCGTCATACTCGTCGCCCCAGACTGGCCGAGGAGGTCGTGGTACCCGGATCTGTGGCATCTCACGGTCGGCCAACCGTGGGCACTACCAGACCGTCCAGACTTACTGTCCCAAGGGCCGTTTTTCCATCGGAATTCTGCGGCCCTGAACCTGACTGTGTGGCCATTGAGTCCTGGATCCTAGCGTCTTCAGGATTATCCCAAGGGGTCGTGGCCACCATGAGACAGGCTAGGAAGTCCACTTCTGCTAAGATCTACCACAGAACGTGGAAGATTTTCTTATCCTGGTGCTCTGCACAAGGAGTATCTCCCTGGCCATTCGCGTTACCTGTCTTTCTTTCCTTCCTGCAATCTGGGTTGGAAAAGGGCTTGTCGCTCGGCTCCCTTAAAGGGCAAGTCTCGGCACTATCCGTGTTTTTTCAGAAGCGGCTAGCACGACTTTCTCAGGTGTGCACGTTCCTGCAGGGGGTTTGTCATATCGTACCTCCGTACAGGCGGCCGTTAGATCCGTGGGATCTAAACAAGGTCCTTGTTGCTCTCCAGAAGCCGCCCTTCGAGCCTCTGAGGGATGTGTCACTTTCTCGACTCTCACAGAAAGTGGCCTTTCTGGTAGCGGTCACGTCTCTTCGGAGAGTGTCCGAACTAGCAGCGCTGTCATCCAAGGCTCCTTTCCTGGTGTTCCACCAGGACAAGGTAGTGCTGCGCCCCATTCAGGAGTTTCTCCCTAAGGTGGTATCCTCTTTTCATCTTAATCAGGATATCTCCTTGCCTTCCTTTTATCCGCATGCAGTTCATCGGTATGAAAAGGATTTACATTTGTTGGATCTGGTGAGAGCACTCAGAATCTACATTTCCCGCACGGCGCCCCTGCGCCGCTCGGATGCACTCTTTGTCCTTGTCGCTGGTAAGCGCAAAGGGTCGCAGGCTTCCAAAGCCACCCTGGCTCGATGGATCAAAGAACCAATTCTTGAAGCCTACCGTTCTGCTGGGCTTCCGGTTCCATCAGGGCTGAAGGCCCATTCTACCAGAGCCGTGGGTGCGTCCTGGGCATTACGACACCAGGCTACGGCTCAACAGGTGTGCCAGGCAGCTACCTGGTCGAGTCTGCACACTTTCACCAAACATTATCAGGTGCATACCTATGCTTCGGCGGACGCCAGCCTAGGTAGAAGAGTGCTGCAGGCGGCAGTTGCCTCCCCGTAGGGGAGGGCTGTCTTTGCAGCTCTAACATGAGGTATTTCTTTACCCACCCAGGGACAGCTTTTGGACGTCCCAATCGTCTGGGTCTCCCAATGGAGCGCCGAAGAAGAAGGGAATTTTGTTACTTACCGTAAATTCCTTTTCTTCTAGCTCCTATTGGGAGACCCAGCACCCGCCCTGTTGTCCTTCGGGATTTTTGGTTGTTTTTCGGGTACACATGTTGTTCATGTTGAATGGTTTTCAGTTCTCCGACGTTACTTCGGAGTGAATTTGTTTAAACCAGTTATTGGCTTTCCTCCTTCTTGCTTTTGCACTAAAACTGGTGAGCCAGTGATCCCACTGGGGGTGTATAGCCAGAAGGGGAGGGGCCTTACACTTTTTAGTGTAATTGCTTTGTGTGGCCTCCGGAGGCAGTGCTATACACCCAATCGTCTGGGTCTCCCAATAGGAGCTAGAAGAAAAGGAATTTACGGTAAGTAACAAAATTCCCTTCTTTGTGACCTAACTCTCTGGTTTATGGGCATAAAAATTAAAAATTGCAAAACCTTACATTTTTTTTTTTTTTTTGTCAAATTTCACATTTTTTCACAAATAAAATAAAAAAAATCATCCTAAATTTACCTGTAACATGAAGCCCAATATGTCACGAAAAAACAGTAAGGCTATCTGCCCACGCTGCGGAAAATGCGCGGATTTTGCCGCGGATTTCTCGCGGAAAAGCCGCGGATTTTCCGAAAATCTGCAGCACAGCTACTCCCCAGCCATTTCTATGGCATTTGGGAAATGCTGTGCCCACGCTGCGGATTTTTCCGCAGCGGAAATCGTTCGGATTTCCTTGCGGAAAAATCTGCAGCATGTCAATTATTGTAGCGGATTTCTCCGCAGGGTCCCATATACTTACCTGCCTTGATAGAGACCCGAGTCACTTTCTCCGTCCGGTGTAGCGGCAGCAGCGCGGTGGATCCAGCCAGGTACAGGGAGGAAGAGGTGGGCGGAGCCTGCACGAGCTCCGGTCATGTGACAGCCGGAGCTTGTTCAGGCCCGCCCACCTCCAGCACAGTGAAACCAGACGCTGCCTGACAGTGACCCGGCCGCCGGAAAGCGAGGTGCTGCATGATGGAGGTAAGTATAAACTTCCCCGATCACGGCAGCACTTGTTCTGCATTGAGGATGCAGTGCCGAAGCCATGGTACTGTATCCTCAATGCAGAATGCCCGCAGCATATCCGCACGACATTCCGCAGCATGGAAACAGACAAAAGTTGTGGTGCTGTTTCCTGGGAGCACCTGCGGAATGTCGTGCGGATATATCCGCAGGACACTTTCCCCGTGGGCACATAGCCTTAGAATCACCGGGATCCATTGAAGCGTTCCAGAGTTATAGCCTTATAAAGGGACACTGGTCAAAATTACAAAAAATGGCCTGGGCATTAAGTACAAAACTGGCTTCGTCCTTAAGGGGTTAAATAAGTGCTGCCTCACCGAGTGGCTTGATCGACAACTGTCCCTTTCCCAGCACGTCTCGTCAAGATGGAATCAATTTTAGGGGTTCTGGCAGCAATAATAGGCTCAAAAGTGGATCCTCACAAAGAATGAGCAGTCAGTTTGTGGCTTCTAATCTCCTTTTGCTATTGAAAACATTATGGACTCAAAAACCTTTTCAGGTGATGCGGTATTTTAAAAAGCTGATCTGCTTTTGCAGCTGAAAAACGTATCCTCAAAAAAAGCAGCAAAAACGCTGTGTGTGAATGTAGCCTTAGATTAGAAATAAAACAGCCATTTATAGGACATTCATAACTTTCCCAAATTCCTATGAAAAAATATTCAGCACATTCTTCATTGCCCTACTGTCCCCAATTTATTATATATTTTAGGAGTCGGTCCATTTTATACAGACTCTGATTCCACCAAAATGAACACAGACTCCACAGCCCTGCCTTGCAGGAATCTTTTGTGTATATGGGGAAGTTGGCACAGATGATTGTCGGCCACGATCACTTGTGTATAACCAAACTTTAGTTAAGCCTCCAAAACTAGAAAACATATTACAAAAGGCATGGTGAAAACTTATCTGATGATCATTTTTATCTTCTAGGACGAGCTGGAGTGGGGCAAGTCAAATTACTTACAGATTAAAAGAATCCGAGAGGCAAGTATATTACTTCAACGGCCACTACATAATTGTTTGCCCTGTTTTTATTGCTTTGCAAATGGGATGGATATTGCTTGTTATTTAATTTTTTTTTTTTTTTTTTTTCCTTAGGTGGCTGCTTTATATGATGAGCTTAAAAAACGCGTTGCCCACCTGAACATGCATATCACACATCGGCCACATGCGGACCCCGAGTACATGCACAAGCAGCGGTTTATTCTACAGGTACGCAGCTACTCCAAAAAGGGATGGGTGGTCAGACGTCATATCCTGTCCCGGGTTACTTCATCCCGGGTTGCTTCTTTTTTTCTGTTAACTGCAGAGACTTGTGTCTTCTGTCCTCTCTGGAGCTCCAGGGGGTAGCAGCCATAGTTTTAAATCTGATAATTGACTGCATTTTCCAGTCCATAAGACTACTGGCAGTCCTCGTTTAGCCACAGGTCTCAGGGCCCGAACCATCAGCCTCATATAATCCCGTACTGGTGTTACTATAAGGCACAAGATCTGCAGTTTGGAGTTTGTACTGAAGCCCCTGTGTGATCCTGTGGATTGGTCTGTAGTTGGCACTGTTGCACCCTCAGGTTGTCCCCTTCTATTTTTCAGGTTATAATGGCTGGAGCATTTTATCCCAATTATTTTACTTTCGGGCAGCCAGATGAAGAAATTGGCATTCGAGATCTTGGTGGCAAGGACCCTAAAACTACAGTATGGGTAAGTATCTCAGGATGAGTGGAAGCCAACACAGATAGCCAGTAATTAGAGCAAGCTTTGCATGGCCATGTTATTGGAAGGGGGGGCGGGGGATGACACTATTGTGGATACATAACGCGCACATGTAAGTCCGTGACTTATAGATTTGCCAGATCCACCGGCGTGGGGGCTGTGGTTTTGCAGAACAGGTCTCCACACTTTTTCAAAGATTCCACTAGATTGATAGTCTGTATGTGTTTTTATATTCTCCGATGGCTATTCACATCATATTTTCTAGGAGAGCGGACCTGTCCCCGCTTAGGATGGTTCCGTTTTAGAGCGAATTCATAACGTCTGTTATGTGTTTCGTGAACCAATCGAACAGCTTCTTATATATTTATAATGGTTTTATTTTGGCTTACAAGACCACCGTTGGGCCCTGATCTGCAGCTGTACCGCTGCTGCGTAGTCCTTTGAGAATCAGAAGTTAATTCAATGGATTATTTCATTTTCAGACTTTTGGGACAAATGTGTAAATTCTTAGTGTTAGCCATAGGGCAGGGGAGAACTGGCTGGTCTCTGGGAGCCTGATCCCGGGGACTCCACGAAGTTTGGGCTCAGAAATAGCTCCCTGTATAGTATTACACTATACATATTGTTTGTAATAACTAAGACCCAATGAACAAATACCATATAGTGCCGGAATTGATTTAATTTGTCTTTTATTTCTTTGAGCAGCTGAAGAACGTCCCTCCCTATGGATTTCTCTACCACAAGCAGATCCAGTCGCTCTTCCGACAGTGCGGTCAAGTAAAGGCTATATTATTTGATGGATCTCGGTAAGTCCTATCTGTAGTAAGTGATAGAATAGTGTCATCACTTCTGTATTTGTGGTTCCCTAATAAAACCTAGTGTGATGGGGTGCATTTTTTTTTTTATTCAGACTTAGGTGCAGTGTGATGGGATATAATTTTATACTTTTTTTTTTTTTTAATTTAGTGCCTTTGTGGAGTTTTCTCGCAACCCTACTGACAGGTTTAAGACCCTCACTGCCGTACATTTGGCTCTTAAATCTGCACAGCTGAAAGTCCCCCTGACCCTGAACGTCCATTCTGCAGAGACGATTGAAAAGCAGGCTGCAGAATCCAGCTTTACCCTAAAATTAACCAGGTATATTGAATTTTGGCTATAGTTTGCTGTAAATGCTGCAAACGTTATTGATGTAAATATCAAACATATAATGGGTTCTTTCTTTATCGTTCCTTTTGGGAGACCCAGACCATGGGTGTATAGCTTCTGCCTCCGGAGGACACAAAGTACTACACTAAAAAGTGTAGCTCCTCCCTCTGAGCTTATACACCCCCTGGAGAACCAGATCTAGCCAGTTTATCGCTTTGTGTCAGGAGGCATACATCCACACATGCATTCTCATCTGATTTTTGGAAAGAGTTTGAAGAAAAGCGGGTCCAAGCTGGACCCCCGGCATGTCCCTTCTCACCCCACTGTGTCGGCGGTGCTGGTAAGGTTGATTCCAAGGCTGGAGCCTTACATGCCGTGCTCCTTCACCATCCCTCCTGGGCTCTGGCTTGAAGTGGGAGCCAGCACGGTTCTCCATGCTTGGCAGGAGACCGGTCTCCATCCGCATCCCTTCAGGATCCTGCTGGACCGGAGCACTCATCCCCAGGGACTTGGAACCCTGCATCTCAGCAAGCTAAGTACCTGAGACGTTTATATATTGGGGGTCCCTGTACTTTATTGTTGTGGGAGAGTGTGCTGAGTGTATTTTGTGACATTTCCAGCGGGTTCTCTGGCTGTCGCCTGAGAACCGCGCCGATGGTGCCTGCGCGCCGGCCGCACCGCTCAAATTTAGGCCCCGGCTTCGCCGGAGGCCTAGTTTCGGTTTCACTGCCCTCGCATGTCATTCATGCAGAGGGACAGCGCGGCTCCGCCCAGCGGCCGTTCTGCATAGGGGAGAGACACTCCTCATAGAGTACATGTCTCCTCCCCTATAAGTCTCTATGGCCCTCCAGATCCCGCTCCCAGAGTGAGTCCCGCCCCCTCTCTTCGCTCCGGCGGCCATTTTCTCAACGTTTTCCCTGCGATCTGCACTGGTCTGCAGCATCCCTACTGAGGTGCTTGGGGATCCGGGCTTCGGGATCTGGAGGGCACACAACACCGCTCCAGCGGTCTGGTAAGCCACAACCTCTGGTTGTGGACCTCTGTATATACTCTCTGGGGGTCATTCTGGCAGAGCCCCCACTCCAGCAGCATGTCTCACACGAGAAGCAAGGCTCCAAAGCTGTTTTCAGTATGCACTGCATGTAAGCTCCTACTGCCGGAACCGAGCACCTATCCACATTGTGATGCCTGCTCTAACCTGACGATGCCTCAGCCTGGAATCGCACCCCCAGGGGTCTCTTTAGGCTGCTCCGGCTCCTGTGGCTGAACCCCCGGCTTGGGTAGAATCCTTAACCAGGTCTATCTCCCAGTCTTTCTTCATCGTTCCTATGGGAGACCCAGACCATGGGTGTATAGCTTCTGCCTCCGGAGGACACACAAAGTACTACACTAAAAAGTGTAGCTCCTCCCTCTGAGCATATACACCCCCTGGATAACCAAATATAGCCAGTTCAATGCTTTGTGTTCAGGAGGCACACATCCACACATGCATTCTCATTTGATTTTTGGAAAGTTTGAAGAAAAGCGGGTCCAAGCCTGGACTCCCGGCATGTCCCTTCTCACCCCACTGTGTCGGCGGTGTTGTTAAGGTTGATTTCAGGGCTGGAGCCTTACATGCCGCGCTCCTTCACCGTCCCTCGGGCTCTGGCTTGAAGTGGGAGCCAGCACGGTTCTCACTGCCTTGCAGGAGACCGGTCTCCATCCGCAGCCCTTTCAGGATCCTGCCGGACGGAGCACTCATCCCTCAGGGACCTGGCCCTGCGTCTCACAAGCTAAGTATCTGAGACGTTATTGTAGGGGGGTCCCTTGTACTTTATTGTTGGGGAGAGTGTGCTGTGTGACTTTGGTGACATTTCCGGCCGGTTCTCTGGTTTTCACCTGAGAACCGCGCCGAGGGTGCCTGCGCGCCGGCCGCATTGTTAAATTTAGGCCCCGGCTTCGCCTGAGGCCTAGTTTCGTTTTCACTGCCCCTGCATGTCAGTCATGCAGAGGGACAGTGCGGCTTCGCCCAGCGGCCGTTCAGTACAGGGGAGGGACACTCCTCTCTGAGGTAATATTCCCTCCCCTGTATATCTCCTTGGCCCCCCCGGATCCCGCTCTTAGAGTAGGCCCCGCCCCCTCTCCTCGCTCCGGCGCCATTTTCTCAGAGTTTTCACAGCGATCGGCGCTGGCTGCAGCATCTCTCTGGGGGTCCGGCCTGTGGGATCTGGTAAGCCACAACCTCCGGTTGTGGACCTACTTATACAATCTCTCTAAGGGTCATTCTGGCTCAGAGCCCCCACTTCAGCAGCATGTCTCACACTAGGAGCAAGGCTGTACTCAATATGCACTGCATGTAAGCTCGTACTGCCTGAACCGAGCACATATCCACATTGTGATGCCTGCTCTAACATGGTGGTGCCTCAGCCTGGAGTCTCCCCAGTGGTCCCTCCGGCTGCTCCGGCTCCGGTGGCTGAACCCCCGGCTTGGGTAGAATCCTTCTCTAAGTCTATCTACCAGTCCTTTGCTGACTCCATGGGACAGCTGTCCCGGACTCTGCTGAGCATGCATCAGCCCCCTTCACAGGGTGCCCCTGCTGCTACGGCTCGCTCAGCAGAGCTCGCAGAGGATTCTTCATCTGGTCCCAGACCCCGTCCTCCTAAAAGGAGACGTAGGGGCCCCTCTCCTTCCTCGTCCCACGGCTCTGATTCACGAGCTGACTCGCAGGACGAGGAGGATGCCTTTACGGGGGGCTCGGATGCTACCTCTATGTGCCCCATTGATCTGACCGAGGGTGACGCAGATGTTAGTGATTTGATTGCGTTCATTAATTCTGTACTGGACCTCAATCCGCCAGTACCAGAGGAGCAACCCTCTCTGGCAGAAAAGCACCAGTTTACCTTGCCTAAGAGGACAAGGAGTGTGTTCTTTAACCACTCCAGTTTTCAGGCCACTGTGACCAAGCCTAGGGCCTGTCCTGACAAACGCTTCCCAAAGCGTGGTTCTGATGACCGTTTTCCTTTTCCACCAGAGGTGGTCAAGGAGTGGGCTCATTCACCAAAGGTAGACCCTCCGGTGTCTAGACTCTCAGCCCGGACAGTTGTATCTGTGGCTGATGGCACCTCACTTAAGGATTCCACTGACCGCCAGGTTGACCTTCTGGCCAAATCTGTATATGAGGCGGCAGGGGCCTCGTTCTCCCCATCTTTTGCAGCAGTGTGGGCTCTCAAAGCCATCTCTGCTTCTCTGGAGGAGATGCATTCCCTCACCAGGGACTCTATGCCTGAACTGGTTACCTTAACTTCCCAAGCTTCAGCTTTTTCATCCTATGCCATGTCTGCCATGCTGGAGGCTTCTCACCGCACTGCGGTGGCTTCGGCTAATTCCCTCGCTATCCGCAGGATCTTGTGGCTTCGACAGTGGAAGGCAGACGCTTCTTCAAAGAAGTACCTTGCTGGACTCCCATTTGCTGGGTCCAGGCTGTTCGGTGAACAACTGGATGAGATTATTAAGGAAGCTACTGGCGGGAAGAGTACTTCCTTGCCACAGACTAAAACCAGGAAACCTGTCCAGGGCAGGAACCAGTCGAGGTTTCGTTCCTTTCGTTCCTCCAACTGGTCATCCTCTAAGCCCTCGGCCTCGTCCACTAACTCAGCCAAGGACCAAAAGCCCAACTGGCGCACGAAGCCGCGTCCTCAGAAGACCGCAGGAGCTGCTGCCACCAAGGCAGCCTCCTCTTGACTATCTGGCCGCGCCAGCAACGTCCTTGGTCAGTGGCAGGCTCTCCCACTTTGGCGACGTGTGGTTTCAACACATCTCCGATCAGTGGGTAAGGGATATCATCTCCCACGGCTACAGGATAGAATTCTCTTCCAGCCCACCAAACAGATTTTTTCTGTCAACTCCCCCCTTCTCCAAGGCCGCCGCCTTCTCTCAGGCCGTGGCATCCTTGCAGGCCAACGGAGTAATTGTACCGGTTTCCGCCCGAGAACGGTTCAGAGGTTTCTACTCAAATCTCTTCCTAGTCCCCAAAAAGGTCAGTTCCTTTCGGCCCATCCTGGATCTCAAGCTTCTCAACAAGCATGTTCAGGTGCGGCATTTTCGCATGGAGTCTCTGCGATCAGTCATTGCCTCAATGACCCAAGGAGATTTCCTAGCATCCATCGACATCAGAGATGCCTATCTGCATGTGCCAATTGCAGTTTCACACCAGCGTTGGCTACATTTTGCAATCGGAGAGGAACACTTCCAATTCGTGGCTCTCCCCTTCGGGTTAGCCACGGCCCCTTGAGTATTCACCAAGGTCATGGCAGCAGTGGTTGCGGTTCTGCACCTCCAGGGGTTGGCAGTGATCCCTTACCTGGACGAACTTCTAGTCAAGCCTTCAGCCAGTGCAGACTGTCAGCGGAGTGTCTCGCTCACTCTCGCCACTCTAGTTCAATTCGGGTGGCTTGTCAATCTGCCCAAGTCCACTCTGACCCCGACCCAAAAACTCACGTACCTAGGGATGCGTCCTCTGCAGCTGGACATTCTCCGCTGTTGGGACAAGCGGACTTCCTCCTTGCACAGGTTAGTGGCTCTGTCGCCACAGACCAGGGGCTCCCTTCAGTGGTGGCTTCGGCCCCTCTCTCTGTCTCAGGGACGCTTCTTCCTGGCCCCGTCCTGGGTGATCCTCACCACGGATGCCAGTCTATCTGGCTGGGGAGCAGTATATCTCCACCACAGAGCGCAGGGCACTTGGACTCCGTCCGAATCAGCCCTCTCGATCAATGTGCTGGAAATCAGAGCTGTGCTTCTAGCTCTTAGCCTTTCACCACCTGTTGGCGGGCAAGCACATTCGAGTCCAGTCAGACAACGCGACAGCGGTTGCCTACATCAATCACCAGGGCGGGACACGCAGCCGCCTGGCAATGTTGGAGGTTCAACGCATCCTTCAGTGGACGGAGGACTCCAAGTCCACCATATCCACAGTCCACATCCCAGGCGTAGAAAACTGGGAGGCAGATTATCTCAGCCGTCAAACCGTGGACAGCGGCGAGTGGGCTCTGCATCCGGCAGTGTTTCGGTCAATCTGCCGCGAGTGGGGCACTCCGGAAGTGGATCTAATGGCATCCCGGCACAACAACAAGGTTCCGGTTTGCGTGGCTCGCTCCCACGATCCTCAGGCCTTTGCAGCGGACGCGCTGGTTCAAGATTGGTCCCAGTTACGTCTGTCTTACGTGTTTCCCCCTCTAGCTCTCTTGCCCAGAGTCCTGCGCAAGATCAGAATGGAGGGCCGTCGGGTCTTCCTCATTGCTCCAGACTGGCCCAGGCGAGCTTGGTACCCAGACCTGCTCCATCTGTCCGTAGAGGTGCCGTGGCATCTCCCGGACCGCCCAGACCTTCTCTCACAAGGTCCGTTTTTCCGCCAGAATTCTGCGGCTCTCAGATTGACGGCGTGGCTCTTGAGTCCTGGATCTTGACGACTTCTGGCATTCCTCCTGAAGTCATCTCCACTATGACTCGGGCTCGGAAGTCTTCCTCGGCCAAAATTTATCACAGGACCTGGAGAATTTTCCTGTCCTGGTGTCGCTCTTCCGGCCATGCTCCTTGGCCTTTTTCCTTGCCGACCCTCCTGTCCTTTCTACAGTCCGGTCTGCAGCTAGGACTATCCCTCAATTCTCAATTCCCTCAAGGGACAGGTCTCTGCTCTGTCAGTGTTGTTCCAGCGGCGTATCGCCCGGCTGGCTCAGGTGCGCACCTTCATGCAGGGCGCATCTCACATCATTCCGCCTTACCGGCGGCCTTTGGATCCCTGGGACCTTAATCTGGTCCTCACGGCTTTGCAGAAACCCCCCTTTGAGCCTCTTAGGGAGGTTTCGTTGTTTTGTCCTTCACAGAAAGTGGTCTTTCTAGTGGCCATAACTTCCCTCAGGAGAGTCTCCGATTTGGCTGCGCTCTCTTCGGAGTCACCTTTTTTGGTTTTTCCTCAAGACAAGGTGGTTCTCCGTCCGACTCCGGACTTTCTTCCTAAGGTGTTCTCTCCTTTCCACCTTAACCAGGACATTACCCTACCTTCCTTTTGTCCGGCTCCTGTTCGTCGCTTTGAAAAAGCGTTGCATACTCTGGATCTGGTGCGTGCTCTCCGGATCTATGTGTCTCGCACCGCTGCTCTTAGGCGGTGCACTTCTCTTTTTGTGCTAACCACAAGTCGGCGCAAGGGCCTCTCTGCTTCTAAGCCGACCTTAGCCCGTTGGATTAGGTCGACCATTTCGGACGCCTACCAGTGTTCTCAGGTGCCTCCCCCGCCGGGGATCAAGGCACACTCGACCATAGCTGTCGGTGCCTCTTGGGCTTTCAGGCACCAGGCTACGGCTCAACAAGTCTGTCAGGCTGCTACTTGGACTAGCCTGCATACCTTTTCAAAGCACTACCAAGTGCATGCTCATGCTTCGGCAGATGCGAGCTTGGGCAGACGCATCCTTCAGGCGGCTGTCGCCCATTTGTGAAGTTAGGTTCTGCCTACTTCTTAGTTTTTCTGTTTATTCCCACCCATGGACTGCTTTGAGACGTCCCATGGTCTGGGTCTCCCAAAGGAACGATAAAGAAAAAGAGAATTTTTGTTTACTTACCGTAAATTCTTTTTCTTATAGTTCCATATTGGGAGACCCAGCACCCTTCCTGTTGCCTGTTGGCACTTTCTTGTTCCGCGTGTTATCACCGGCTGTTATGGACAGAGTCTCCGGTTGTTCCGGTTCTTGCTCTGTTTTTACTTGTGGGTGGCTATTCTCCTTCAGCTTTTGCACTAAACTGGCTAGATCTGGTTCTCCAGGGGGTGTATAAGCTCAGAGGGAGGAGCTACACTTTTGAGTGTAGTACTTTGTGTGTCCTCCGGAGGCAGAAGCTATACACCCATGGTCTGGATCTCCCAATACGGAACTATAAGAAAAAAAATTTACGGTAAGTAAACAAAATTCTCTTTTTTTACATGATTGAGTCCAAAAGAGGGTCCTTTTTTTTTTTTTTTTTTTTTAATTTATTTATTTTTTCTTCGGCGCTCCATTGGGAGACCCAGACGATTGGGTGTATAGCTACTGCCTCCGGAGGCCACACAAAGCATTACACTAAAAAGTGTAAGGCCCCTCCCCTTCTGGCTATACACCCCCAGTGGGATCACTGGCTCACCAGTTTTCTGCTTTGTGCGAAGGAGGTCAGACATCCACGCATAGCTCCACTGTTTAGTCAGCAGTAGCTGCTGACTATATCGGATGGAAGAAAAGAGGGCCCATACTAGGGCCCCCAGCATGCTCCCTTCTCACCCCATTCCTATTGGCGGTGTTTGTTAAGGTTGAGGTACCCATTGCGGGTACGGAGGCTGGAGCCCACATGCTGCTTTCCTTCCCCATCCCCCTGAGGGGCTCTGAGGAAGTGGGATCTTACCGGCCCCCAAGCCCTGAGGCCGGGCTCCATCCACAGACCCTTAGAACCTGCTGGATACGGAGCTGGGTACCGTTCAGTGACAAGGCCCTGCAACATTCAGGTACTCTGTGTCCCCGTATGGACAGGCCGCGCACACTCCAGACTTGCTGGGTGTGCTAGTGCGCCGGGGACAGTAGCGCTGCGCGCGGGGGTTACAGTCACTGCAGCTTCTCTGAGGGACTTTATGTGTTGGGGACCGCCGCGCCGGCCGCCCCTGGAGCGGCGGCGCGGCTGAGACTTGTGGTGCGCCGGGGACTTCGCGCCGACCGGACGGCGGCGCTTATAAATCTAGTCCCCGGCTTTTGCGGCCTAGCTCCGCTTCGTTCCCGCCCCCACCCTGTCAATCAGGGAAAGGGAGAGACGCTGTTCTATAGTCAGCGCCGAGGGCTGGAGTCTTATTTACATACTCCAGCCCTCTCACTGGGCACAGTGGGACGCAAGTTTCCCGCTTTTCGTCTGAACACACCCAGGGCCCGCCCCTCTCCACAGGACGCCGGCAGCCATTCCTGCATGCAGTCTGGCTGGGGAACGGACACAGGCTCTGGGAGACCCAGACAAGGGATTCGGGCGACCACACACCCGCGTTAAGCGGGCGGTAAGCAGCACATTAGTGCTGGCCCCACTAGTGCCACAGTGTTATATTGGTGTACTTTTTCTCTGTACCATATATATATATATATATATTGCACTGTAAGGTCGCTTCTTGGCTGTATACCCTATATTGCTCTGAGGAGACAACAACATGTCATCCGCAAAACGCAGGGGTGCCAAGACACAGGCTGTATCCGCTGCTTGTGCCGCTTGTGGGGCTGATCTACCGGCAGGTTCCAATGACCCCCATTGTGTGCAATGTTCGGTCCCTGTGCCACTTCGTCAGCCGGAGTCTATGGTGGTAGTGGCCCAGGCAGAGTCACCGGTGAACCCTGTTCCGGTGACGGGGACAGAGTTTGCAGTTTTTGCTGACAAGATGTCTGTGACTATGACAAAAATCCTAGAGACCTTGCAGGCCAGGCCAGTTACTCAGACCATGGACACTGCTGTGTCAATGTTCCCCGGTCCCCCTCAGTTGGAGCTAATCCGTGCTTCTAGGGGGTCCCAGGCATCCCAGGCTGAAGGCTCTGACTCGGATGACAGTCCCAGGCAGCCTAAGCGAGCTCGCTGGGAGAGACCCTCCACGTCATCACGCTGGTCAGGGTCTCAGCGAGACGAGTCTCTGCATGATGAGACAGAGGAGGGTGGTCAGGAGTCTAATCCTGAGACCGCTCTCAATCTGGATACTCCTGATGGTGACGCCATGGTAAATGACCTTATAGCGGCCATCAATAGACTGTTGGATATTTCTCCCCCAGCCCCTTCAGCAGAAGAGGCAGCTGCACAGCAGGAGAAGTTCCATTTCAGGTATCCCAAGCGTAAACTGAGTACTTTTCTGGACCACGCTGACTTCAGAGAATCAGTCCAGAAACACCATGCTTATCCGGACAAGCGTTTTTCTAAACGCCTTAAGGATACACGTTATCCTTTTCCCCCTGACGTGGTCAAACGCTGGACCCAGTGTCCAAAAGTGGACCCTCCAATATCCAGGCTTGCAGCTAGATCCATAGTTGCAGTGGAGGATGGGGCTTCACTTAAAGATGCCAACGACAGACAGATGGACCTTTGGTTGAAATCTGTCTATGAAGCTATCGGCGCGTTGTTTGCTCCAGCATTCGCAGCCGTGTGGGCACTCCAAGCTATTTCAGCTGGTCTGGCGCAGGTGGACTCTGTCATACGTCCATCAGTGCCGCACGTGGCGTCCTTGACCTCGCAAATGTCTGCGTTTGCGACTTACGCTATCAACGCTGTTCTGGACTCTACGAGCCGTACCTCAATGGCGTCCGCCAACTCTGTGGTTTTGCGCAGAGCCTTGTGGTTAAAGGAATGGAAAGCGGATTCTGCTTCCAAAAAATGTTTACCCAGCTTGCCATTATCTGTAG